>NC_074666.1:71442189-71498837 GCF_029448725.1 Salvelinus fontinalis | reverse complement strand
CCCAGGCTCTGTTGCAGCCGGCCGCAACCGGGAGGCCCGTGGGGCGACGCACAATTGGCATAGCGTTGTCCGGGTTAGGGAGGGTTTGGCCGGTAGGGATATCCTTGTCTCAGTATGTAAAAATGTAATAAAATGTATGCACTCTACTGTAAGTCGCTCTGGATAAGAGAGTCTGCTAAATGACTAAAATGTAAAATGTAAAATGTATGTCTTGATTATGGAACAGGTTGCAGATGGTGGGGATCTGCTCTGACTCCAGCACACCTGTCTCCACCCACACCATCACACACACACAGAGAGAGAGAGTGGCGGCAGGTCATGGAAACACAGGATGAGCACTAGGGGGCGTGGCAATAGCAGATGTGACAGAGATAAATAAATACAGAAAAAAAGAAACAGAAGTAATTTCAACCCAGTCTGGCACAAATATAAGATTCATATGGGAGACAAGCCTATACACAATGTATATACACACACGGCATTAACCACATAGAAGCTACATATTTTTACAATGTAATTATAGGTCAACATTTTGGACACATGGAATCATGTCGTAACCAAAAAAGTGTTTATCAAATCAAGATATATTTTATATTTGAGATTCCTCAAAGTAGCCACCCTTTTACTTGATGACAGCTTTGCTCAGTCTTGGCATTCTCTCAACCAGGTTCATGAGGTAGTCACCTGGAATGCATTTAAATTAACAGGTGTGCCTTGTTAAAAGTTAATGTGTGGAATTTCTTTCCTTCTTAATTCTTTGAGCCAATCAGTTGTTTTGTGACAAGGTAGGGGTGTTATACAGAAGATAGTCCTATTTGGTAAAAGACCAAGTCCATATTATGGCAAGAACAGCTCAAATAAGCAAAGAAAAATGACAGTCCATCATTACTTTAAGACATGAAGGTCAGTCAATGCGGAACATTTCAAGAACAAAAACCATCAAGTGCTATGATGAAACTGGCTCTCATGAGGACCGCCACAGGAAAGGAAGACCCAGCGTTACCTCTGCTGCAGAGGATAAATTCATTAGAGTTAACTGCACCTCAGTTTGCTGCCCAAATAAATGTTTCGAACCATTACTAAAGGACACCAATAATAAGAAGAGACTTGCTTTGGCCAAGAAACACAAGCAATGGACATTAGACCGGAGGAAATCTGTCCTTTGGTCTGATGAGCCCAAATCTGAAATTTTTGGTTCCAACCGCCTTGTCTTTGTGAGACACAGAGTAGATGAATGGATTATCTCCGTGTGTGTGGTTCCCACCGTGAAGCATGGAGGAGGAAGTGTGATGGTGTGGAGGTGCTTTGCTGGTGACACATTCAGTGATTTATTTAGAATTCAAGGCACCCTTAAAGCATGGCTACCACAGCATTCTGCAGCTTAGTGGGACTATCATTTGTTTTTCAACAGGACAATGACCCAAAACACACCTCCAGGCTGTGTAAGGGCTATTTGACAAAGAAGGAGAGTGATGGAGTGCTTCGTCAGATGTCCTGGACTCCACAATCAACCGAACTCAACCAAATTTAAATGGTTTGGGATGAGTTGGACCGCAGAGTGAAGGAATATCAGCTAACAAGTACTCAGCATATGTGGGAAATCCTTCAAGACTGCTAGAGCTGGTTGTATTATACTACACTGCTCAAAAAATAAAGGGAATACTTAAACAACACAATGTAACTCCAACTCAATCACACTTCTGTGAAATCAAACTGTCCACTTAGGAAGCAACACTGATTGACAATACATTTCACATGCTGTTGTGCAAATGTAATAGACAAAAGGTGGAAATTATAGGCAATTAGCAAGACACCCCCAAAAAAGGAGTGATTCTGCAGGTGGTGACCACAGACCACTTCTCAGTTCCTATGCTTCCTGGCTGATGTTTTGGTCACTTTTGAATGCTGGCGGTGCTCTCACTCTAGTGGTAGCATGAGACGGAGTCTACAACCCACACAAGTGGCTCAGGTAGTGCAGTTCATCCAGGATGGCACATCAATGCGAGCTGTGGCAAAAAGGTTTGCTGTGTCTGTCAGCGTAGTGTCCAGAGCATGGAGGCGCTACCAGGAGACAAGCCAGTACATCAGGAGACGTGGAGGAGGCCGTAGGAGGGCAACAACCCAGCAGCAGGACCGCTACCTCCGCCTTTGTGCAAGGAGGTGCACTGCCAGAGCCCTGCAAAATGACCTCCAGCAGGCCACAAATGTGCATGTGTCAGCATATGGTCTCACAAGGGGTCTGAGGATCTCATCTCGGTAGCTATTGGCAGTCAGGCTACCTCTGGTGAGCACATGGAGGGCTGTGTTCCCTTTATTTTTTTGAGCAGTGTATTTTATACTAATACAATTGATCAGAAAAATAGATTTTGTTAGCTGATATGTCATATCTTTCTTCTCTCAAAAAGGTAGGGGTCAAACTTATTGAAACCCCCTAAAGATTCTTATAAATATAGTAGTCAAATATTTCGTATTTGGTCCCATATTCCTAGCACGTAATGACTGCATATGACTCTTGTGAATCTACAAACTTGTTGGATCTATTTGCAGTTCGTTCTGGTTGTTTCAGTTTATTTTGTGCTCAATAGAAAGGAATGTTCAATTCTGTATTGTGTCATTTGGAGTCACTTTTATTGTAGATAATAATAGAATATGTTTTTAAACACTTCTACATTAATGTGGATGCTACCAGGATTACGGATAATCCTGAATGAATTGTGAATAATGATGAGTGAGAAAATTACAGCGGGTCAAAGATCATATCCCCAAACCATCCTAACCTCTCACCTTTACCAATAACATGGGAGGTTAGCATGTATTCGGGGTATTATCTTTGACCCTCTGTAACTTTGTCACTCAACATTATTCACGATTCATTCAGGATTATCCGTAACCATGGTAGCATCAACATTAAACTGAACTAATTGTAGTTTCAATCAGAGGACCTCTCTCAAACAGTGACACATTAGGCAACATAATTCTATTCTAATCCCCCTGCTCCACATGAATCAGTGTTCTACTTACCTAGCGTTAAGTGTTGACAAGAGCAGTGCATGTCACTGTGGCAGGTAATTGATCACTCCAAGACTCTGCTTAGCAGTCAGCATGTCCTCAGTTGTAAAGCCTTGCGGTGTGTATTATACCTGTAGAATGTTATACCCTAGCCTGCAGAGCGGGGCTGAAAGCACTTCATGTGGGGCTGGCAGGATATTTATTTAACCTTCCACTGGAGCAGAAACATGGGCGCCAATGTGAGCCATTTAGAGGCCTAGGCTCTGCCTCAGGGTGACATTATGTTGAGCAGCAGGGGTGCTATGTGGGGGCTGGGGGGTTGTGGCTGAGGGGACTCCCTGGGGGTGAGAGGAGCTGGATGTCAGGTGACGGGTAAGATGGGTGACAGGTGGTGAGGTGCACTCCTGGGTGACTCGACACACGGATCACGTCCCGATACTCCTAAATGGCATCCTTTTCTTGTCTAATGTTATTCAAGAATAGGAAAGATTTTTTTCCCGGAATGTTTGGCCGTAGCCCATAGCTTACAGTTTTTTTAAGCAACTGTCATAGCGACACCAATATACCTGATAGAATAGAATAACAAACACTGTGACTTCCATGTGTACTTCATAACGTCCTTGGACGCAGTAATTCAAAGCTAGCTGTCAATGTCAACATATTTTCCACTTAAAGAATGTATCAAAACAAGACCAAACTACACATTGGCATTGGTATCACATTATTCTAAACTCTCCAAACACGTTATGTACAGCAACTTCTCCTCATCCCTGAAAATCAGGATACAAGCTTTTTACTACGGTGAAAGGGGCAATATACAGTATGTCAGCCCACTCCTTTATGCAGTGCATAAAACATTCTCATCCAGTCTTTTTTCTATTCATTTTTATTCAGCACGTGTTGTTCTCTGCTATCTTGAGTCCCACTCTCTGACTCTCTGACTCAGTGCATGCATCATTCATGACTACATCTAACACTATCATACCCCAAGTAGACTTCAAGAGAAAACATGCCCATTAAGTTTACAACAACTGCTTGCAAGACCTTTCCTTTTCTTTCAGATTGAAGGAGAGCAGAGGTCCACGTTTTGTTGCACCAAGCGGGCCGGATTATCCGTTGCTTCTTCTTAGGAACAGGGTACTAGCTATATGTCTCAGGTGACAAGCCAGTTGGTTTGTTTTCACGTGTCACTGCCCTACATTGGCAATTCACTGTAACCTTTCCCTCTCTCCCAGGAAATCAAGTCTTGTAAACCGTAAAGGGTGTTATCAAGACATTTCTCATGTTTTTCAGAGGCGAAAGGCTGCCAGACAGACTGGCGTGGGAAGATACAGAGATGGAAGAATCATATTTCTTCGGTATTGACAGCCTCGTCCCTCATCTGACATGTGCGTTAAACATTATTACAAATACACCGGCCTCAAAACCTGGCCCGGTCAACTGATGGCTTTTCAATAGCAGCAGTTGTACACCTCCCCTCGTGCACTTGCCCTTTAAGTTATTGATTGTGATAATAGGACGTTCAGGTTTCAAAGCTTTTGAAAGCATATAGTGATAACTTCTCAGATCCGAGACTGGATCTCGGAGCAAGACAGGCCTTGCTATTTAAAATGGTCAACTACATGAAATATCATCTAGAATATGATATTATACGGTCTCAATGAACATTTACAAAGTAAGTCAAGTTGTGAGGCATGACCTCACGATGTATTTACTGTCCCTGCTGTAAAACGGGAACGAAACATGTCACATAGAAATAACAATTCCCCACAGGGATTCTCCCAGTTGCCTGATCCAGCACAATCCATTTACATCGCTCATTGAAGCGAATTGTGATTAGCTCGAGTCAATAGCAGAGTTTACCCATAGAAACGACATTCATTTTGATTCATTAAACCAACATGGCCCCCTTTTACTTAAAGTCCAAGTGCATTCAAAAACGTGATGTTCCTGTGTTTCAGATACATTTCCATACTATGAAGTTGGAATAATACTGTGAACTTGTGAAAATGATGATAATGCCCTTTTAGTGTAAGAGGTGTTTGAAAAGACCACCTAAAATGTCTGCCTGTTTAGTTGGGTGGAGTTTTGCCTTTCCATGGAGACACGGCTACATTTCAGTTTCCCCTCCCAACTCAGACCATTCCCAGACAGTTCTAGCTAAATTCTTGTTTTACCATTTTAATTAAAAACAATCACAGTAAGGTTTCTTAATTGTTACCCCGAAATTATTTGAACCTTCGTTTACAATGTATCTAATTTTGGTTTGTGTGTTTGTTGGTTTAGCTTTCTCTAACTTTGTAGCAGGTATGGTCTGCATGTGTAGGTGCTTATTGCGTCATGATTCCAAGGGGTCCCAATATCTTTTCCAACTGTCCCCTTATATGGTTTTAATGCCAATTCTAGAATGCCCTTCTAGCCAATCAAAAACTAGTACTCAACAATTATGTGGTATAATTAATCAATAAGGCACGAGGGGGTCTGGTATATGACCAATATACTACAGCTAAGTGCTATTCTTATGCACGAAACAATGCCAGAGTGCCTGGATACAGCCCTTTGCCATTGGGCGGCAGATAGACTGGCGGGTAGGAGCATTAGGCCAGCAACCGAAAGGTTGCTGTATCGAATCTCCAAGCTGACAAGGTAAAAATCTGTCGTTTTGCCCCTGAGCAAGGCAGTTAACCCACTGTTCCCCAGGCACAGATGACATAGATGTCGATGAAGGCAGACCCCCGCACCTCTCTGATTCAGAGGGGTTGAGGTAATTGCAAAAGACACATTTCAGTTGAATGCATTCAGCTGTACAACTGACTAGGTATCCCCCTTTCAAAATACTGGCCACAAACCCATGAGGTGCCTTATTGCTATTATAATTCGCTTACCAAAGTAATTTGAGCATTAAAAAGTCATGTTTTGTCATACCTGTGGTATCCGGTCTCATTTACCACGGCTTTCAGCTAATCAGCATTCAGGGCTTGACCCACCCAGTTTATAACTGATATCGAATACTGTGAAAACAGCTGCATTCGACCTTTAAAGAATAGCTGCAAGTATGGAAAACAAATCATGTGCCATTTAATTTAACACTTCATTTAGCAGGCTAAGCAGATAACCCATTATTTCTTTGTGGCAGAAGGCTGGCTGCCTCCGAAGAGAACGTTGCCACTTTAATGGCGACGGAGTTAACAGAGCTAAGTGTTTCACACTCCAAAGGTCAGGGGCTTACAGTGATGGAATATTAGCTTGTGTTTCATTTAATGAAATCAATTATCTCTGTGCTCATAAAGGGAGATTATTGGGGACTGTGAGTAAGAAAGAGGGAGAGAAAAACCTGAATGTTGCTGGACATGTTTGCCTCAGAAAAGCAGAGGCGTTTTGGGGTTGTTGGAATGTACCACCTCACACGCCGGGGTTGTACCGGGTTGGATCGGACCATCATAGCCCACCAAGTATTTATTAAATTAATTTGTATACACATGGGTATACAACCTAATTACGCTAGAGCCTAAGTATATCATTACAGTAAGTAGCTCTGGGTAAGACCGTCTGATAAATCACTAAAATACAAATGAAAAGTCTACCAACTGAAACAGAATGAACTTTAAACAAACAATGAAACAAAACATAAAAAACATCCTTGTAATGGAATGTTTCAGACCCTGTTTCCTTAGTATGCTTTATACAATGTACACTTGGAATGCTATGCAAAGAAATCACAGTAACTGCCCACATCGTTAAGAATGTGTGGTGTGACTATAGCCGTAGCTAGCTGCGTGGGCCCTATGCACTCAGCAGGATGCCACTCCAGGAAGGCCATTAAGCATCAGTAGTCAAGACCCTACTTCCTCTTCAATCAGAGGAGTGATTTTGTGCGGCTGTCTCTAACCTTCCCTCCAGCTAGTGAGAGACTGGGAGTGACACAGCTGATCAGAGCATCAGAGCCCATTACCTGACTGTCAGTGTCTGGCCATACACTCCACACTGCCTTGTATTTTTTATGTTCTGTGTTGCTGTACATCAAGCCTCTCTTTAGGTACAATTCATCACAATTGAATTGAAATGAATTGCATTTGCTCAATGAGTTGGGTTGAACTATATATGAATTTGTGGAAATGGAAATAAAAAAAGTTTTTTAAGACTTTGTCTCATAGTGGTTTTTGAGTGTTTTGGGTGTGACATAATTCAGCACAATCAGAGCCATGTATATATATATATATATCTAAACACATGGCTCTGAGCACAACTAACCTAGCGTGGCAGGCCTAAAAAGACTCATGAGCGGAGTCCCCACATCCGTTTTTCAGGGGAAACGGAAGTTAGGTATAAAATACTGTATCCCTGAAAACCAGAAACATCCGCTTTCTGCACACTCAAAAGAGAGTAGAGCACAACCACCAGCGATCTTTTCACTGGCCCTGCAACCAGGTGGGGAAAGTATACACAACATTAGGATCAAAACATTAGGAATATTGAGTTACACCCACTTCTGCTCTCAGAACAGCCTCAATTCGTCAGGGCATGGACTCTAAAGCATTCCACAGGGATGATGGCCCATGTTGACTCCATTGCTTCCCACAACTTGTGTCCAGTTGGCTGGACGTCCTTTGGGTGGTGGACCATTCTTGATACACACGGGGAAACTGTTGAGAGTGAAAAACCAAGCAGCGTTTTTATTTTATTTAACCTTTAACTAGGCAAGAACAAATTATTTTTTCAAATGACGGCCTACCAAAAAGTAAAAGGCACCGGCCTCCTGCGTAGACGGGGGGCTGGGATTACAAATATAAGACAAAACACACATCACGACAAGAGAGACCTAAGACAACAACATTGCGTGGCACCAACACATGACAACACAGCATTGTCGCAACACAACATGACAACAACATGGTAGCAACACAACATGGCGGCAGCACAACATGATAGGAGCACAAAACATGGTACAAACATTATTGGGCACAGACAACAGCACAAAGGACAAGAAGGTTGAGACAATACATCACGAGAAGCAGCCACAACTGTCATTAAGAGTGTCCATGATTGAATCTTTGAATGAAGAGATGGAGATAAAACTGTCCAGTCTGAGTGTTTGTTGCAGCTCGTTCCAGTCACTAACTGCAGTGAACTGAAAAGAGGAGCGACCCAGGGATGTGTGTGCTTTGGGGACCTTTAACAGAATGTGACTGGCAGAACGGGTGTTATATGTGGAGAATGAGGGCTGCAGTAGATATCTCAGATAGGGGGGAGTGAGGCCTAAGAGGGTTTTATAAATAAGCATCAACCAGTGGGTCTTGCGGCGGTTATACAGAGATGACCAGTTTACAGAGGAGTATAGAGTGCAGTGATATGTCCCATAAGGAGCATTGGTGGCAAATCTGATGGCTGAATGGTAGAGAACATCTAGCCACTCGAGAGCACCCTTACCTGCCGATCTATAAAGTACGTCTCTGTAATCTAGCATGGGTAGGATGGTTATCTGAATCAGGGTTAGTTTGGCAGCTGGGGTGAAAGAGGAGCGATTACGATAGAGGAAACCAAGTCTAGATTTAACCTTAGATTGCAGCTTTGATATGTGCTGACAGAAGGACAGTGTACCGTCTGCCAAACTCCCAAGTACTGCGTTGTCGTTCTTGACACATACCGTTGTGCCTGGCACTTACTACCACACCCCGTTCAAAGGCATTTAAATCTTGTGTCTTGCCCATTCACCCTCTGAATGGCACATATACACAATCCATGTCTCAATTGTCTCAAAGCTTAGAAATCCTTCTTTAACCTGTCTCATACACTCAGTGTATAATGTAGGCTACTCTCTTAGAAAAAAGGGTTCCAAAAACAGGAGATTCCCAACACCTCCTTGTTAGGGTATAACTAGGCCCTCAAAGAAAGGCCTTGTGACATATGGACTGTTTTATCATAAATAATACAATTTTTAAGGCTAATAAGGCTGGTGGAACCCTTCAGAGAGGGTTCTACGCTGAACTAATATATAAATGCAGCATGATATATTCCTGAGGACCACAGAGACAAATATACTGAGCAAAAAAATATAATCGCAACATGTAAATTATTGATTTCATGAGCTGAAATAAAAGTTCCCAGAAATGTTCCATATGCACAAAAAGCTTATTTATCTCAATTTGTGCACAAATGTGTTTATATCGAAGTTAGTGAGCATTTCTCCTTTGCCAAGACAATCCATCCACCTGACAGGTGTGGCATATCAAGCTGATTAAAGAGCATGACCATTACACAGGCGCACCTTGTGCTGGGGAAAATAAAAGGCCACTCTAAAATGTGAAGTTGTGTGTTCCCACTCTCCTCCGCCACCGATTCTAAGTTCAATTGCTTTCTAACTCCAACATTGGAGTCGTATGAATGGACTGGAGTGAAACGAACACAACGTCATTTGACAGACGCCCCAAATACATATATCTGATTTTCCAACCTGTCAGTCAAACCAGGATCCAGCCACTGAGCCTCTGCAGGCAGCGATGTTGCAATCTCTTCTCTAAGACAGACTAGTGAAAAAACAAGCATCAACAGAGAATTGTATTATAACAGACCTTGTATTGAAATGGAGTGACACAAGCCTGACGAACAAGCATACTATCACTACTTTTGAGGAGCATATTTGAAATTGTTCTGCGGCCGCATGCTCGTCTAGATGTCGTAGATTGAAAACAGTGTGTTTTCTTGTCCGGACATGACAGCTGTTTTCAAAGCAAGTCTGGTATCTGACAATAAACAAAGATGGAGACATTGATCCTGTTGAGATACACAGTATCTTATAAACTCTTTCAAGATAGCAGTGTCCAATTGAGGTGTCTTTAAATCACAAAAAAAATAAGAACTCCTGTATTTGGAAGGTGTTTTGGTTTTCTCATATAATTCACAGTGTAATATTAAAAACACATTGCACATCTGTCACAAATACAGGTATTCACTCTCATCTACGACGGTCCAATACATCATACCTCACAACGTATTGAAAAGTTGATCCATTGAACACAGTTAATGGAGATAGATATTCAAATCATGCTGTCCTGTACCCCATAGCAAATCATGTTGTCCTGTACCCCATCCCAAATCATGTTGCCCTAACCCCATCCCAAATCATGTTGCCCTAACCCTGTCCCAAATCATGTTGTCCTGTACCCCATCCCAAATCATGTTGTCCTGTACCCCATCCCAACTCATGTTGTCCTGTACCCCGTCCCAAATCATGTTGTCCTGTACCCCATCCCAAATCATGTTGTCCTGTACCCCATCCTAAATCATGTTGTCCTGTACCCCGTCCTAAATCATGTTGTCCTGTACCCCATCCCAAATCATGTTGTCCTCTTCCCCATCCCAAATCATGTTGTCCTGTACCCCGTCCCAAATCATGTTGTCCTGTACCCCATCCCAAATCATGTTGTCCTCTACCCCGTCCCAAATCATGTTGTCCTCTACCCCGTCCCAAATCATGTTGTCCTGTACCCCATCCCAAATCATGTTGTCCTGTACCCCATCCCAAATCATGTTGCCCTAACCCCGTCCCAAATCATGTTGTCCTGTACCCCATCCCAAATCATGTTGCCCTAACCCTGTCCCAAATCATGTTGTCCTGTACCCCATCCCAAATCATGCTGTCCTCTACCCCATCCCAAATCATGTTGCCCTAACCCTGTCCCAAATCATGTTGTCCTGTACCCCATCCCAAATCATGTTGTCCTGTACCCCATCCCAAATCATGTTGTCCTCTACCCCATCCCAAATCATGTTGCCCTAACCCCGTCCCAAATCATGTTGTCCTGTACCCCATCCCAAATCATGTTGTCCTGTACCCCATCCCAAATCATGTTGTCCTCTACCCCATCCCAAATCATGTTGTCCTGTACCCCATCCCAAATCATGCTGTCCTGTACCCCATCCCAAATCATGTTGTCCTGTACCCCATCCCAAATCATGTTGTCCTGTACCCCATCCCAAATCATGTTGTCCTGTACCCCATCCCAAATCATGTTGTCCTGTACCCCATCCCAAATCATGTTGTCCTCTACCCCATCCCAAATCATGTTGCCCTAACCCCGTCCCAAATCATGTTGTCCTGTACCCCATCCCAAATCATGTTGTCCTGTACCCCATCCCAAATCATGTTGTCCTCTACCCCATCCCAAATCATGTTGCCCTAACCCTGTCCCAAATCATGTTGTCCTGCACAGCATCCCAAATCATGTTGCCCTGTACCCCATCCCAAATCATGTTGTCCTGTACCCCGTCCCAAATCATGTTGCCCTAACCCCGTCCCAAATCATGTCGTCCTGTACCCCATCCCAAATCATGTTGCCCTAACCCCGTTCCAAATCATGTTGTCCTGCACAGCATCCCAAATCATGTTGTCCTCTACCCCGTTCCAAATCATGTTGTCCTGTACCCCATCCTAAATCATGTTGTCCTGTACCCCATCCTAAATCATGTTGTCCTCTACCCCGTCCCAAATCATGTTGTCCTGTACCCCGTCCCAAATAATGTTGTCCTGTACCCCATCCCAAATCATGTTGTCCTGTACCCCATCCCAAATCATGTTGTCCTGTACCCCATCCCAAATCATGTTGTCCTCTACCCCATCCCAAATCATGTTGTCCTGTACCCCATCCTAAATCATGTTGTCCTGTACCCCATCCCAAATCATGTTGTCCTGTACCCCGTCCCAAATCATGCTGTCCTAACCCCATCCCAAATCATGTTGTCCTGTACCCCATCCCAAATCATGTTGTCCTGTACCCCATCCCAAATCATGTTGTCCTGTACCCCATCCCAAATAATGTTGTCCTGTACCCCATCCTAAATCATGTTGTCCTGTACCCCATCCTAAATCATGTTGTCCTGTACCCCATCCCAAATCATGTTGTCCTCTACCCCGTCCCAAATCATGTTGTCCTGTACCCCGTCCCAAATCATGTTGTCCTGTACCCCGTCCCAAATCATGTTGTCCTGTACCCCGTCCCAAATCATGTTGTCCTGTACCCCGTCCCAAATCATGTTGTCCTGTACCCCATCCCAAATCATGTTGTCCTGTACCCCATCCCAAATCATGTTGTCCTGTACCCCATCCCAAATCATGTTGTCCTGTACCCCATCCCAAATCATGTTGTCCTATACCCCATCCCAAATCATGTTGTCCTGTACCCCATCCCAAATCATGTTGTCCTGTACCCCATCCCAAATCATGCTGTCCTGTACCCCATCCCAAATCATGTTGTCCTGTACCCCATCCCAAATCATGTTGTCCTGTACCCCATCCCAAATCATGTTGTCCTGTACCCCATCCCAAATCATGTTGTCCTGTACCCCATCCCAAATCATGTTGTCCTGTACCCCATCCTAAATCATGTTGTCCTCTTCCCCATCCCAAATCATGTTGTCCTGCACAGCATCCCAAATCATGTTGTCCTGTACCCCATCCCAAATCATGTTGTCCTGTACCCCATCCCAAATCATGTTGTCCTGTACCCCATCCTAAATCATGTTGTCCTCTTCCCCATCCCAAATCATGTTGTCCTGCACAGCATCCCAAATCATGTTGTCCTGTACCCCATCCCAAATCATGTTGTCCTGTACCCCATCCCAAATCATGATATAGATACACTTTCTGTCCTTTAATCAGGAGTTATCCAGTTTTATCTGTACCCTCGAAGGTGAAAGACACACTAACGTGCGTTAACACTTTTTTATTGGCACATATCAGGGAAATGAATTATATATGAAATGAATATAGGAGCTTAGTCTGCTCTTAGACCGGCCTATAATGGGATGTTGCTATAAATCTATACACACCTTTGCAGAAATGTAAGCAATAAAACTTTTTAATGGGACCATAACATTATCCATCACATCCCCTTATGAGGACCATTTTTCTTCTCTGTTAGACCAGGGAGGGCTATGTACACACACACACACACACACACACACACACACACACACACACACACACACACACACACACACACACACACACACACACACACACACACACACACACACACACACACACACACACACACACACACACACACACACACACACACACACACACACACAGAGGGAGAGAGAGAGAGAAGAGCCAGATAACATTGCCACGACAAATAGAATGTCCTGTGATTTCACCCAAATCACACACTCTTAGAAAAACGGGTTCCAAAAGGGTTCTTCGGCTGTCCCCATAGGAGAACCCGTTTTGGTTCCAGGTAGACCTCTTTTGGGTTCCATGTAGAACCCACTATAGAAACTCAGAGTATTTAAAAGCATCCCAGAGATTTTCAGACACAGCTTGATATGGCATACACTTAGAGATAAATGGCTTTTCAGAATGTACTGTTTCATTTTCACCAGTCACACCTTGAGTCTAATTTCCATCTTCAAACATCCCACTCTCCTTTCTTTGCGTGTCAACCGCTGCAAAGTGAGTGGGCTTGTCAGCACTTAGTGTGCCCCAGCACATCACCTCTCTGGAGAAAAACACATAATGACATTTGGGCCTGCCTGGTTCTGTAGGCCCAAAGCCAGAGGCCACAGTAAACGGGCCAGCCAGAGGGAGGCACTGCGCGTGGGATAGAAATGCCAGACTGCAGGGGTGAGGCACGTCACTCACTCTGCACTCCGCTGTGTAATTAAGGAAAAGGCTACTGCCTGGGCAATGGACTGCACGGCTGGTGCCAAGGAGTTATTACTGCACGACGTACTGTTCCCTTTCACCCAGACAGTAACACACACACACACACAAATACACACACACACTAACACTAACACACACACTAACACACACATATGTACATACTAGATACACACAAACACATACACAATCACACACACACAAAAAATGTATGTGAGGATGGGTGAAGAAGAGAGTTTTCAGTAAATACCTGGCTCCTTTGATTGCCATTAACTCTGGCACCGGCATGTTATTCCATTAACTCTGGCACCGGCATGTTATTCAATTAACTCTGGCACCAGTATGTTATTCCATTAATTCAGGCACCGGCATGTTATTCCATTAACTCTGGCTCCGGCATGTTATTCCATTAACTCTGGCACCGGCATGTTATTCAATTAACTCTGGCACCAGTATGTTATTCCATTAATTCAGGCACCGGCATGTTATTCCATTAACTCTGGCACCGGCATGTTATTCCATTAACTCTGGCACCGGCATGTTATTCCATTAACTCTGGCACCGGCATGTTATTCCATTAACTCTGGCACTGGCATGTTATTCCATTAACTCTGGCACCAGTATGTTATTCCATTAACTCTGGCACCGGCATGTTATTCCATTAACTCTGGCACCGTCATGTTATTCCATTAACTCTGGCACCGTCATGTTATTCCATTAACTCTGGCACCGGCATGTTAGTCCATTAACTCTGGCACCGGTATGTTATTCCATTAACTCTGGCACCGGCATGTTATTCCATTAATTCTGGCACCGGCATGTTATTCCATTAATTCTGGCACCGGTATGTTATTCCATTAACTCTGGTACCGGCATGTTATTCCATTAACTCTGGCACCGGCATGTTATTCCATTAACTCTGGCACCTGCATGTTATTCCATTAACTATGGCACCGGCATGTTATTCCATTAACTCTGGCACCAGTATGTTATTCCATTAACTCTGGCACCGGCATGTTATTCCATTAACTCTGGCACCAGTATGTTATTCCATTAACTCTGGCACCGGCATGTTATTCCATTAACTCTGGCACCGGCATGTTATTCCATTAACTCTGGCACCGTCATGTTATTCCATTAACTCTGGCACCAGTATGTTATTCCATTAACTCTGGCACCGGCATGTTATTCCATTAACTCTGGCACCGGCATGTTATTCCATTAACTCTGGCACCAGTATGTTATTCCATTAACTCTGGCACCGGCATGTTATTCCATTAACTCTGGCACCAGTATGTTATTCCATTAACTCTGGCACCGGCATGTTATTCCATTAACTCTGGCACCAGTATGTTATTCCATTAACTCTGGCACCGGCATGTTATTCCATTAACTCTGGCACCGGCATGTTATTCCATTAACTCTGGCACCGGCATGTTATTCCATTAACTCTGGCACCAGTATGTTATTCCATTAACTCTGGCACCGGCATGTTATTCCATTAACTCTGGCACCAGTATGTTATTCCATTAACTCTGGCACCGGCATGTTATTCCATTAACTCTGGCACCAGTATGTTATTCCATTAACTCTGGCACCGGCATGTTATTCCATTAACTCTGGCACCGGCATGTTATTCCATTAACTCTGGCACCGGCATGTTATTCCATTAACTCTGGCACCGGCATGTTATTCCATTAACTCTGGCACCGGCATGTTATTCCATTAACTCTGGCACCGGCATGTTATTCCATTAACTCTGGCACCGGCATGTTATTCCATTAACTCTGGCTCCGGCATGTTATTCCATTAACTCTGGCACCGTCATGTTATTCCATTAACTCTGGCACCGTCATGTTATTCCATTAACTCTGGCACCGGCATGTTATTCCATTAACTCTGGCACCGGCATGTTATTCCATAAGCTTCTATAGGCTTCAGGGTTTCTGCACAGGAAATGTTCTTGGTACAGTGGATTGTAAAGCCTATAAAATGTCATAAGGTACCAACCAGACCAGGCTGATCAATTTCCTGCCAGACATATTGAATGAAAAGCAAAAAGAAGGTGACTATAGTTCCTTGAGGGAGTGTTTGTTCTTTGGAGTGGCTACTGTCCAAGAGAAATAAGTGTGGTTTGTGTAAAGCTCAGTTTGTCCATAACCATAGAGGGGAAATCCACCAAAGCTGACTGCTCACACCCACTCGTCTGCATTCCAGAGCACAACCTCAAACCTCACAGCAAGTCAACATGACCCTGGGAGTACACGTCACACATGCTATAACCCACACACACACACACACACACACTACCGTCCACCCCTTCCTCAGTTCCATAAAATACTTAATACAGGTATACTCTTCTCTGGTTCTCATGAATAGTGAAAGATGCAGAAAACCCTGGACTGGACACAAGTACACAAAGGCACAGTAGCACATCTTCATCCATATACAACATGAAATATGCATGTTTTTGCATGTCCACATCCACTTACACATGCATGAATACATACTGTACATGGAGGTTCACAGCATTCTCTCTCTCTCTGACAGACACACACACGCACACACACACACACACACACACACACACACACACACACACACACACACACACACACACACACACACACACACACACACACACACACACACACACACACACACACACACACACACACACACACACACACACACACACATTGGTCACTAGGTCCCCTGACATCTGTCACCTCTCAGTGGCTCAAGCCAAAGTCAGCACTTTCTACAGTGAGTACAAACTACTGGGGGAATACAGGGGTCTCTATCATGGCCTTACGTTATGTATGAATGAGCATACATTTGGACATTGCATGTTGTCTCATACATAGAGATAGGTGTATCCTGGTCAGGTAAAGCTCTGGGCCCTTGCTATAGCCTACAGCTGGGACCCAGAGTGGTTCCTGCATGGCTAGGTGACTTGGTCAGGAAAAACTCCTAGCCATACTCGTACCCAATGATCGACACATCTCAAGAAGATGAGAACGATGCACACTTCTTAAGTGTCAGGATTCGATCTCAAACTTTGATTGGTGCATTGTGCAGTATTGTCGAAGTTATTACTTGTAATGGGTTTATAATGGGTTTGGAAGGAAGTTGGAAGTTCTTTTCTGGTTCTGGAGTTCTGCTCTATTTCTCATTGGTTTGTGTTGTGCGTGTCCAGCCCTCCGTGACTGAGTGGCCTGCCTGTGATGTCGGCCTTCTCACCCATGGGATTCACACCTTCTACACACACCAACATCTTTTCCACCTTACTGAAGAAGCTAATGGCTTTTATCACAGCTCAAGTGTTTTCTCCTCTCTCTTTAATACCCCCCCCTCGCTCGCTCTCTCTCTGTCTCTCTCTTTAACACCCCCCCCCTCGCTCGCTCTCTCTCTGTCTCTCTCTTTATTACCCCCCCCTGGCTCTCTCTCTCTCTGTCTCTCTCTTTAATACCCCCCCCCTGGCTCTCTCTCTCTGTCTCTCTCTTTAATACCCCCCCCTCGCTCGCTCTCTCTCTGTCTCTCTCTTTAATACCCCCCCCCCCTGGCTCTCTCTCTCTGTCTCTCTCTTTAACACCCCCCCCCCTCGCTCGCTCTCTCTCTGTCTCTCTCTTTAATACACCCCCCTGGCTCTCTCTCTCTGTCTCTCTCCTACTCACACACTCTCCCATCATCTCTCTCTCTCTTTGTCCTCCTCACTCTCCCTCTTCCTCCATCTTTTGAGGAGATGTGAGAGATTCTCTGATGCCTGCATGCGGGTGAGAGTAATTTGCACAAAAGGGCCTTTGAAAACGTGTTTGAGGCGGCGAGGAGTGGGGAGGAGCTGGGAGGAGTGTCAGGCCCGATGCAGTCAGAGTCTAATGCACATGATTTCCATTGAGTTACACGTTGCCTGGCGGAGCCACTGGACCCCTAGCCAGGGTAATGGCTTGACAAATCAGATCTGTCAGATCTGTATTTACCTTTTCTCATTTCTCCTCCAGATAAAGAGCTAACTGGACTGTCTTCTGGGGGATCGCATGTGATTTACTGTACCGAGAACTGTACCGAGAACTGTACCAAGAACTGTACCGGGAACTGTACCGAGAACTGTACCGGGAACTGTACCGAGAACTGTACCGGGAACTGTACCGAGAACTGTACCGGGAACTGTACCGAGAACTGTACCGGGAACTGTACCGGGAACTGTACCGAGAACTGTACCGGGAACTGTACCGAGAACTGTACCGGGAACTGTACCGAGAACTGTACCGAGAACTGTACCGAGAACTGTACCGGGAACTGTACCGAGAACTGTACCGAGAACTGTACCGGGAACTGTACCGGGAACTGTACCGAGAACTGTACCGAGAACTGTACCGGGAACTGTACCGAGAACTGTACCGGGAACTGTACCGAGAACTGTACTGAGGACTGTACCGGGAACTGTACCGGGAACTGTACCGGGAACTGTACTGAGAACTGTACCGGGAACTGTACCGGGAACTGTACCGAGAACTGTACCGAGAACTGTACCGGGAACTGTACCGAGAACTGTACCGAGAACTGTACCGGGAACTGTACCGGGAACTGTACCGAGAACTGTACCGAGAACTGTACCGGGAACTGTACCGGGAACTGTACCGAGAACTGTACCGGGAACTGTACCGGGAACTGTACCGAGAACTGTACTGAGAACTGTACCGAGAACTGTACCGGGAACTGTACCGAGAACTGTACCGAGAACTGTACCGGGAACTGTACTGAAAACTGTACCGGGAACTGTACCGAGAACTGTACTGAGAACTGTACCGGGAACTGTACCGGGAACTGTACCGAGAACTGTACTGAAAACTGTACCGGGAACTGTACAGAGAACTGTACCGGGAACTGTACCGAGAACTGTACTGAGAACTGTACCGGGAACTGTACCGGGAACTGTACCGAGAACTGTACCGAGAACTGTACCGGGAACTGTACCGGGAACTCTACTGAAAACTGTACCGGGAACTGTACTGAAAACTGTACCGGGAAAACTGTACCGAGTCAGCCACAACAGAACTGGAAATATTCTGTGATATCGTCTTGGAGGGGAGCGTATTAACCATATAATTAAACATGTAGTGGTTTTAACGTCTAACGCCTCACAAACCCGGATCCGGGAGCACCCCCATCAAAAAAGCTGACTAGCATAGCCTAGCCTAAAGCCACAGGGATATCATATAATAAAATGTTAATGAAATCACAAGTCCAAGACACCAAATGAAAGATACACATCTTGTGAATTCAGCCATCATTTCTGATTTTTAAAATGTTTTACAGGGAAGACACAATATGTAAATCTATTAGCTAACCACATTAGCAAAAGACACCACTTCTTTACTCCACCATTTTTTTACTACATCAGTAGCTATCACAAATTCGACCAAATAAAGATATAAATAGCCACTAACCAAGAAACAACTTCATCAGATGACGGTCTGAAAACATATTTATTGTATAGCATATATTTTGTTAGAAAAATGTGCATATTTCAGGTATAAATCATAGTTTACCATTGCAGCCACTATCACAACTCTCACCAAAGCGACTAGAATAACTACAGAGACCATCGTGTATTAACTAATTACTCATCATAAAACATTTCTTAAAAATACACAGCGTACAGCAGATGAAAGACACAGATCTTGTGAATCCAGCCAATATTTCAGATTTTCTAAGTGTTTTACAGCGAAAACACAATATAGCGTTATATTAGCTTACCACAATAGCAAACATCACAACGGCATTGATTCAAGGCAAAAATAGCGATAACGTATAAACCACCAAAATATATTAATTTTTTCACTAACCTTCTCAGAATTCTTCAGATGACAGTCCTATAACATCATATTACACAATGCATATAGAGTTTGTTTGAAAATGTACATATTTAGCGGCACAAATCGTGCTTATACAATGAGAATAGTGTCCAAAACCTCAAGCAATCTGTCCGGCGCCATCTTGGAGAGGCACCTATTCTAATCGAAAACTATTCATAAACTTGACAAAAAAAATGCAGGTTGGACAGCAATTGAAAGACAAATTAGTTCTTAATGCAATCGCTGGGTTACATTTTTAAAATTAACGTTACTTCAAAATACAGCGTGCGATAAAGCAAGGCTGCACTGCAAGTAATGGCGGCTTATGCATTTGACTTTTTTCAACAGAACAACGAATTATCAGCATAAATAGTTCTTACTTTTTGATGAACTCTCATCAGAATCTTGGGAAAGGTGTCCTTTGTCCAAAAGAATCGTTGCTGGGTTGGAGAACGTCGTCTTCAACGTTGCAATTAGCAGTAAACATTAGCAATGTGGGCCAGAGATACTCAACTTCCTACAGCCACAAAAATAAATACCCGAAAATCGCAATATACTGACATAAACGGATATAATTCGGTTCAAAATAACAAGATTATGATGTCTTTAACACCTATATCGAATAAAAACAGAGCCGGATATATCTAAGAGCTAAAACAGGAGCTTCTAGCACGACATGCCAAGATCCTCCCTGCGTCAGAGCGAAGAGTCAAAAGAGGGGACACCTCATTTCCAAGCAATTTATAAACTTTCAGATCTGCCTAGAGACTCCATTTCAAGTCCCTCCATTCGCTGACACCCAGGGGAAGGCGTATGCAGTGCATCTCAACCAATAGAGGACAGGCAAATTAATAAACTGTTCTCGGAACAGCGAGCAGATTTCTGCATTTTCAAACCCTCATAGGAAAATTGCTCTAAGTCCAGTTCTGTTTCACTCACAGACATAATTCAAACGGTTTTAGAAACTAGAGAGTGTTTTCTATCCAATAGTAATAATAATATGCATATTGTACGAGCAAGAATTGAGTACGAGGCAGTTTAATAGGGGCACTATTTTTTCCAATGGGGAAACAGCGCCCCCATATTGACAAGAAGTTTAACTGGGTAGCTTGTAATGAGGGTCCGTATTCAGAAAGCGCCTCAGAGTAGCAGTGCTGATCTGAGATCAGGTCCTCCTTATTATTCATTATTATCGACTACAGTCTTGGAAAAATAGGTTCTACCTGGAACCAAAAAAGGTTATCCTTTGGGGACAGCCGAAGAGACGTTTTGGAACCCTTTTTTTCTAAGAGTGTAGACAAAACAGATCTCAGATCAGATTTCCAACACTAAGATGCTTTATAAATATGGCCGTATCACAACGGACTCCCTCTGTCTTTGAGTCACACTTTATTTGGATCGTCCCATATAGATAATCTACAGATAGTCATACTATCAACAAACTATCTGTTGATCATCAGGGAGGCTGCCATGGAAGAAGAGAGGGAGAGAGGCTGCCATGGAAGAAGAGAGGGAGGGAGGCTGCCATGGAAGAAGAGAGGGAGGGAGGCTGCCATGGAAGAGGAGAGGGAGGGAGGCTGCCATGGAAGAAGAGAGAGAGGGAGGCTGCCATTAAAGAAGAGAGGGAGAGAGGCTGCCATGGAAGAAGAGAGGGAGGGAGGCTGCCATGGAAGAAGAGAGGGAGGGAGGCTGCCATGGAAGAAGAGAGGGAGGGAGGCTGCCATGGAAGAAGAGAGGGAGAGAAGCTGCCATGGAAGAAGAGAGGGAGGGAGGCTACCATGGAAGAAGAGAGGGAGGGAGGCTGCCATGGAAGAAGAGAGAGAGGGAGGCTGGCATGGAAGAAGAGAGGGAGAGAGGCTGCCATGGAAGAAGAGAGGGAGAGAGGCTGCCATGGAAGAAGAGAGGGAGGGAGGCTGCCATGGAAGAAGAGAGGGAGGGAGGCTGCCATGGAAGAAGAGAGAGAGGGAGGCTGCCATGGAAGAAGAGAGGGAGGGAGGCTGCCATGGAAGAAGAGAGGGAGGGAGGGAGGCTGCCATGGAAGAAGAGAGGGAGGGAGGCTGCCATGGAAGAAGAGAGGGAGGGAGGCTGCCATGGAAGAAGAGAGGGAGGGAGGCTGCCATGGAAGAAGAGAGGGAGGGAGGCTGCCATGGAAGAAGAGAGGGAGAGAGGCTGCCATGGAAGAAGAGAGGGAGGGAGGCTGCCATGGAAGAAGAGATGGAAGCTGCCATGGAAGAAGAGAGAGAGGGAGGCTGCCATGGAAGAAGAGAGGGAGGGAAGCTGCCATGGAAGAAGAGAGGGAGGGAAGCTGCCATGGAAGAAGAGAGGGAGGGAGGCTGCCATGGAAGAAGAGAGAGAGGGAGGCTGCCATGGAAGAAGAGAGGGAGGGATGCTGCCATGGAAGAAGAGATGGAAGCTGCCATGGAAGAAGAGAGAGAGGGAGGCTGCCATGGAAGAAGAGAGGGAGGGATGCTGCCATGGAAGAAGAGATGGAAGCTGCCATGGAAGAAGAGAGAGAGGGAGGCTGCCATGGAAGAAGAGATGGAAGCTGCCATGGAAGAACTAAGGCTGGTGAACAAGCTGAGCTCCTGGAACAGTGTAGCATACAAGGTTCGCCGTGTTAGCTTAACTCGCTATTGCCAGCCGTGTTAACTAGCTATCTATGTGCTGTGTTAGCAAGGCAGCTCCAACCATACTAACTAGCTGCTGTTACGCTGTGCTAGAGAGGCAGCTCCAGCTGTATTAACCAGCTCCAGCTGTTTTAACTAGCTTTGGCCGTGTGAGCTAGCTAGCTCCAGCAGCCCATATGGAGCTAGGGAAAACTGAAACATAGCTAGTGATGTGACAGGTCAGTTACAAAACAGATTATATATGGCTGGTTAGCGTTGCATTTCCAGGGCACAGATATATTATTTATACCCTCCCATGCGTGTCCCTGACTCTATTACGGGCCTTAAATTCCAGGGATAAAGGAGCCATTCTCATGCGAGGAGTGTGTGTGTGTGTGTGTGTGTGTGTGTGTGTGTGTGTGTGTGTGTGTGTGTGTGTGTGTGTGTGTGTGTGTGTGTGTGTGTGTGTGTGTGTGTGTGTGTGTGTGTGTGTGTGTGTGTGTGTGTGTGTGTGTGTGTGTGTGTGTGTGTGTGTGTGAGAGAGAGAGAGAGAGAGAGATTGAGTGAGGCAGGATTACAGAAGCATTTACTGGTGTGTCCGTGTTAGAGAGAGAGAGGCCCATTTATAGGAAAAATGGTCTGTGAGAGAGAGAAAGAGAGAGAGGGGAGGATAAAATAGAGTACATCAGAGGGAGAGGGGAGGATAAAATAGAGTACATCAGAGGGAGAGGGGAAGATAAAATAGAGTACATCAGAGGGAGAGGGGAGGATAAAATAGAGTACATTAGAGGGAGAGGGGAGGATAAAATAGAGTACATCAGAGGGAGAGGGGAGGATAAAATAGAGTACATTAGAGGGAGAGGGGAGGATAAAATAGAGTACATCAGAGGGAGAGGGGAGGATAAAATAGAGTACATCAGAGGGAGAGGGGAGGATAAAATAGAGTACATCAGAGGGAGAGGGGAGGATAAAATAGAGTACATCAGAGGGAGAGGTGGAAGATAAAATAGAGTACATCAGAGGGAGAGGGGAGGATAAAATAGAGTACATCAGAGGGAGAGGGGAGGATAAAATAGAGTACATCAGAGAGAGAGGGGAGGATAAAATAGAGTACATCAGAGGGAGAGGGGAGGATAAAATAGAGTACATCAGAGGGAGAGGGGAGGATAAAATAGAGTACATTAGAGGGAGAGGGGAGGATAAAATAGAGTACATCAGAGGGAGAGGGGAGGATAAAATAGAGTACATCAGAGGGAGAGGGGAGGATAAAATAGAGTACATCAGAGAGAGAGGGGAGGATAAAATAGAGTACATCAGAGGGAGAGGGGAGGATAAAATAGAGTACATCAGAGGGAGAGGTGGAAGATAAAATAGAGTACATCAGAGGGAGAGGGGAGGATAAAATAGAGTACATCAGAGGGAGAGGGGAGGATAAAATAGAATACATCAGAGAGAGAGGGGAGGATAAAATAGAGTACATCAGAGGGAGAGGGGAGGATAAAATAGAGTACATCAGAGGGAGAGGGGAGGATAAAATAGAGTACATCAGAGAGAGAGGGGAGGATAAAATAGAGTACATCAGAGGGAGAGGGGAGGATAAAATAGAGTACATCAGAGAGAGAGGGGAGGATAAAATAGAGTACATCAGAGAGAGAGGGGAGGATAAAATAGAGTACATCAGAGAGAGAGGGGAGGATAAAATAGAGTACATCAGAGGGAGAGGGGAGGGATAAAATAGAGTACATCAGAGGGAGAGGTGGAAGAATATGGAAAGGAGGAGAGCAGAGGGTGAATTAGTACAATAAAGTAGAAGACAGCAGAAAGAGATAAATAAAGAAGGATATAGTGGGTAGAGGAGAGCAGGAAGAGATAAATAAAGAAGGATATAGTGGGTAGAGGAGAGCAGGAAGAGATAAATAAAGAAGGATATAGTGGGTAGAGGAGAACAGGTAGAGATAAATAAAGAAGGATATAGTGGGTAGAGGAGAACAGGAAGAGATAAATAAAGAAGGATATAGTGGTTAGAGGAGAGCAGGAAGAGATAAATAAAGAAGGATATAGTGGGTAGAGGAGAGCAGGAAGAGATAAATAAAGAAGGATATAGTGGGTAGAGGAGAGCAGGAAGAGATAAATAAAGAAGGATATAGTGGGTAGAGGAGAGCAGGAAGAGATAAATAAAGAAGGATATAGTGGTTAGAGGAGAGCAGGAAGAGATAAATAAAGAAGGATATAGTGGGTAGAGGAGAGCAGGAAGAGATAAATAAAGAAGGATATAGTGGGTAGAGGAGAGCAGGAAGAGATAAATAAAGAAGGATATAGTGGGTAGAGGAGAGCAGGAAGAGATAAATAAAGAAGGATATAGTGGGTAGAGGAGAGCAGGAAGAGATAAATAAAGAAGGATATAGTGGGTAGAGGAGAACAGGAAGAGATAAATAAAGAAGGATATAGTGGGTAGAGGAGAGCAGGAAGAGATAAATAAAGAAGGATATAGTGGGTAGAGGAGAGCAGGAAGAGATAAATAAAGAAGGATATAGTGGGTAGAGGAGAACAGGAAGAGATAAATAAAGAAGGATATAGTGGTTAGAGGAGAGCAGGAAGAGATAAATAAAGAAGGATATAGTGGGTAGAGGAGAGCAGGAAGAGATAAATAAAGAAGGATATAGTGGGTAGAGGAGAGCAGGAAGAGATAAATAAAGAAGGATATAGTGGGTAGAGGAGAGCAGGAAGAGATAAATAAAGAAGGATATAGTGGGTAGAGGAGAGCAGGAAGAGATAAATAAAGAAGGATATAGTGGGTAGAGGAGAGCAGGAAGAGATAAATAAAGAAGGATATAGTGGGTAGAGGAGAGCAGGAAGAGATAAATAAAGAAGGATATAGTGGGTAGAGGAGAGCAGAAAGAGATAAATAAAGAAGGATATAGTGGGTAGAGGAGAGCAGGAAGAGATAAATAAAGAAGGATATAGTGGGTAGAGGAGAGCAGGAAGAGATAAATAAAGAAGGATATAGTGGGTAGAGGAGAGCAGGAAGAGATAAATAAAGAAGGATATAGTGGGTAGAGGAGAGCAGGAAGAGATAAATAAAGAAGGATATAGTGGTTAGAGGAGAGCAGGAAGAGATAAATAAAGAAGGATATAGTGGGTAGAGGAGAGCAGGAAGAGATAAATAAAGAAGGATATAGTGGGTAGAGGAGAGCAGGAAGAGATAAATAAAGAAGGATATAGTGGGTAGAGGAGAGCAGAAAGAGATAAATAAAGAAGGATATAGTGGGTAGAGGAGAACAGGAAGAGATAAATAAAGAAGGATATAGTGGTTAGAGGAGAGCAGGAAGAGATAAATAAAGAAGGATATAGTGGGTAGAGGAGAGCAGGAAGAGATAAATAAAGAAGGATATAGTGGGTAGAGGAGAGCAGAAAGAGATAAATAAAGAAGGATATAGTGGGTAGAGGAGAGCAGGAAGAGATAAATAAAGAAGGATATAGTGGGTAGAGGAGAGCAGGAAGAGATAAATAAAGAAGGATATAGTGGGTAGAGGAGAGCAGGAAGAGATAAATAAAGAAGGATATAGTGGGTAGAGGAGAACAGGTAGAGATAAATAAAGAAGGATATAGTGGGTAGAGGAGAACAGGAAGAGATAAATAAAGAAGGATATAGTGGGTAGAGGAGAGCAGGAAGAGATAAATAAAGAAGGATATAGTGGGTAGAGGAGAGCAGGAAGAGATAAATAAAGAAGGATATAGTGGGTAGAGGAGAGCAGAAAGAGATAAATAAAGAAGGATATAGTGGGTAGAGGAGAGCAGGAAGAGATAAATAAAGAAGGATATAGTGGGTAGAGGAGAGCAGGAAGAGATAAATAAAGAAGGATATAGTGGGTAGAGGAGAGCAGGAAGAGATAAATAAAGAAGGATATAGTGGGTAGAGGAGAGCAGGAAGAGATAAATAAAGAAGGATATAGTGGGTAGAGGAGAGCAGGAAGAGATAAATAAAGAAGGATATAGTGGGTAGAGGAGAGCAGGAAGAGATAAATAAAGAAGGATATAGTGGGTAGAGGAGAACAGGTAGAGATAAATAAAGAAGGATATAGTGGGTAGAGGAGAGCAGGAAGAGATAAATAAAGAAGGATATAGTGGGTAGAGGAGAGCAGGAAGAGATAAATAAAGAAGGATATAGTGGGTAGAGGAGAGCAGGAAGAGATAAATAAAGAAGGATATAGTGGGTAGAGGAGAGCAGGAAGAGATAAATAAAGAAGGATATAGTGGGTAGAGGAGAGCAGGAAGAGATAAATAAAGAAGGATATAGTGGGTAGAGGAGAGCAGAATGAGATAAATAACGAAGGATATAGTGGGTAGAGGAGAGCAGGAAGAGATAAATAAAGAAGGATATAGTGGGTAGAGGAGAGCAGGAAGAGATAAATAAAGAAGGATATAGTGGGTAGAGGAGAACAGGTAGAGATAAATAAAGAAGGATATAGTGGGTAGAGGAGAGCAGGAAGAGATAAATAAAGAAGGATATAGTGGGTAGAGGAGAGCAGGAAGAGATAAATAAAGAAGGATATAGTGGGTAGAGGAGAGCAGGAAGAGATAAATAAAGAAGGATATAGTGGGTAGAGGAGAGCAGGAAGAGATAAATAAAGAAGGATATAGTGGGTAGAGGAGAGCAGGAAGAGATAAATAAAGAAGGATATAGTGGGTAGAGGAGAACAGGAAGAGATAAATAAAGAAGGATATAGTGGGTAGAGGAGAACAGGTAGAGATAAATAAAGAAGGATATAGTGGGTAGAGGAGAGCAGAACGAGATAAATAAAGAAGGATATAGTGGGTAGAGGAGAGCAGGAAGAGATAAATAAAGAAGGATATAGTGGGTAGAGGAGAACAGGAAGAGATAAATAAAGAAGGATATAGTGGGTAGAGGAGAGCAGGAAGAGATAAATAAAGAAGGATATAGTGGGTAGAGGAGAGCAGGAAGAGATAAATAAAGAAGGATATAGTGGGTAGAGGAGAGCAGGAAGAGATAAATAAAGAAGGATATAGTAGGTAGAGGAGAGCAGGAAGAGATAAATAAAGAAAGATATAGTGAGTAGAGGAGAACAGGAAGAGATAAATAAAGAAGGATATAGTGGGTAGAGGAGAACAGAGCAGATGGCAGGTAATGCTGCTTTGCTCTCATTACTTTTTCCCCCAGCATTATTGTTTAGGAAATGGATATTACTGGGGACATAATAGCCTTTACTGGCAATTTCCTCTCATTTAATTCCCCTAGTCCTGCAGTTTCAATCAGCTTCAAAGCCAGATGAAACGCTTTGCTGGGTCCGGGAAGGCAGCATCTATGTTTCGTCTACAAGAAAAATAGCACGCCTTGGCAGTCACTGCGCGTGGTTTATTCTCCAAGCAGTGTGCAATGCATACAAAATCAATAGAGCAGTGTAAAAATCCATGAGGGGTAAAACTGTACACTGTTTAATGATGTACTGTAGTAAAAACGAATCTGTCATTGAGGGCGATGTTTCATTTACAGTTAGAGCAGGTAGGCCAGAAGTTTGTCAGTGTATCTGTTATGGGCTACGTGTAAGACCTCATCTTAACCATATGATACGGTGCTTACGGTGTAATGTATCTCTGAGTATAGATCTCCTCAGATGTAGAGGCTATAGGGAAAGCCTGTTTTCAACCCGTTTACCATCCGTCCCTGAGCGTGGCACCATCAATCCCCGAGAGCCACTTCCGTTTAATGTCGCCAATCCACTGGAGATTTACCTTCCAATGTATTTTTTAATCCTGGCCAACCGGTAGTGCTTACAACACGTTTCATTTTTCTCTTAAGGAAGGATGATAGGCTAGGTTCACACTTTCATCAGCAGATTTCTACAAACAGTACACCGCTGCAGGCTTAATTGGAATAACTCAACACTGTACTTTGAAGTTAAAAATATGTGTGCTAGCTGTGTGGGGTTCCAGGGAGGTCACCGTGCTGGAGGTCGTTGCTGGTAGGGAGCTGAGAGAAACTAGGCCTATGATGACATCACTATGCCCAGCTATTGTTTACAGTGTGTTGTGGTGGTAAGCAGCAGTTTAGGACGGCAACATTTCAGCAATTCAGATGTCCTGCTTATTCCGCCCTCCACCCGAGATGACTGGAAAACACTGCACATGTTGGTAAAGTTACAGGAGTTTTGCAACCTTACAGCAGCTCAATGTGTTTCCCACTAATGCTGTTGAAGTGCCCGTGTCTACGCTGATTTGAGTGTATTATGTAAACCACCACCCTATCCGTTTCCACGTGTTACACCATTGAAACTGAGTACGTGTGTTGTAAGTAACATCTCAGGAGATTATAGCATTGGTTGAAATACATGGAGAAAGCATGAGAAAGGCCCTACATAACATAGCTAGAAGAACTGAGGCGAAGATCTTCAATGTGCTGTAGCTTCTCTGGCTTCATTTCATAGGTTTAATACCAATACAGAGGTGAACCCTCAGTGTGACATCAGATGACAATAACACATGTAGGCTGAAAATACACAGTATATAAGCATGCTTTGATTTGTATTTTTCCAACATGACTTTCAACATGACTTTCGAGAGTAGGCATTGCAATTCAGGACACATTGGTACAGTATTCCTCAAAGGCATCTCATTTTTGCATTTGTCCTTGAATGCTGACTCTGGACATTGTCACCTCTTCACGAACAACAACAAAAAAGCATTCTATTGGTATCTGCAACATTTGATTTCCCAGAATGCCAGAGGAAGAGTAGAGTGGAACGTTACTCTGCGTTGACAAGTTAGCGAGCGAGGCCCTGACATCTCCAATGCTTACACGTTTTGTACGCTATTCAACTTTCCTCTTTGCCTACAGAAATGTGGAATAAATCACCAAATAAGTCAAGGCAAACAACACAACATATTTATTCCTTCACTTTGTGTCCTGCGGTGGATTCAGAGACAAGAAGAATGACAACAATTGTGTTGTGTTTGACCTGAATGATAGAGACAGAGACTGGCAGATAGAAACAGAGTGGGCTGGTTTTCATCACATGCTTCTCATGACTAGCAGATAGTACGAAACAACCATGGCAACAAACACCAACCGACACTATTCCAGATGGCCGGAATTCAATGGCCCGGGATTCAATCATAGGCACATTGTGGTCCTCTGTGGCTCAGTTGGTAGAGCATTAAGCTTGCAATGCCAGGATGGTGGGTTTGATTCTCACTGGGGAAACCTATATGAAAACTGTAAGTCTTTTTGGGTAAAAGCAGCTGCTCAATGGCATATATAATGTGACAAGGCCCCTGCATTTCCGTAACGTTCATGAAGATCGTAAACGCTGTGGATGTAAGCATCATTTACAAGACAAAGCTATGTTCTACATCCCATAATAAACAAACCATCTGTTATTGGTAGAAGGTAAAACAGCTACAGTTTTGTAACTATAGGATCCCACACGTTCAAGTGGAATGTTTGCAAAGAGCATGGTTATTATGTGCTCAAGTCTCCAGTCTGGGGTATGACTTTGTGCTGAATGTTGTATTTTTCTACAGGGTTGTGTGGGTAGAACAAGAAAACCCTGCAGACAGATATTTTATCCTGTTTGTTGTGAATTTTGTGAACTCCTTGAGGAAAAACCTATTCTGGTCCAAAGCAGGGCACCATGTAGGGAATAGGGTGCCATTTGGGAAGCATGCCATGTCAGCAAAGTCAGGGTATAACGCCAGACATGGTCAGTATCAAAACCCCTCTTATAAATTAGGCTGAACGCGGTCCGGGTTAGGGGAGGGTTTGGCCGGCCGGGATGTCTTTGACCCATCGCGATCTAGCGACTCCCGTTGCGGGCCGGGCGCAGTGCACGCTGACACAGTCGCCAGTTGTACAGTGTTTCCTCTAACACATTGGTGGGGCTGGCGAGCAGTGTGTCAAGAAGCAGTGCGGATTGGCAGGGTCGTGTTTTGGAGGACGCATGGCTCTCAACCTTCGCCTCTCCCGAGTCCGTACGGGAGTAGCAGCGATGGGACAAGACTGTAACTACCAATTGGATATCACTAAATTGGAGTGAAAAAGGGGTAAAAACTACTGTACTCTGAATCGTTCTAAAATATCAGATGCCACACCAAGGATCCGTACCTGAGTACTACTGTACGTTGGAATGACAATGAATGAAAAGTAGTTGAATTGGAGGAGAATGAAAGAAGTCGTAAACTATTTAAAAACTGTAGAAGGAATAGAAGGAATATTATGGAGTCTGACAGCATTGATGCATCATTGGGGAAACGCTTTCTCTCTTTGACCCCTCCCCTATTCTCTCCCTCTTTCTTTAACTCTCACTCTTCCCACATACCCTCTCTATCTCACTTTCTCTCTCTCTCACTCTTTCTCTCTGTCTTTCCCACCCCTTCTCTTTCTCCCCACACCCTCTCTCCCCTCCCCTCCTCTCTCTCTATTCCCACTGTGTGGTAGAACCCTACAGAAGGCAGGCCTGACTCGTAGTGGGGGTTTACCCTGTAAAACAGCAGTTAAAAGCAGCTATGATGAATCCAGACTTCTCAGTACATCTGCTGTGACAGCTGGAGTCAGAGAGGTAGCATCGGGGAGAGGGAAAGGGGGATACCTAGTCAGTTGTACAACTGAATGCCTTCAACTGAACTGTGTCTTCCGAATTTGAGAGTTTGGGGGGGCTGCCTTAATAAGAGAGCTTCACTCATTATGAACAGCTCCGATAGTAAAGACGTCAGCCGGATAGACAACTCTGTCAGGGCTGGCCAAGCCGCGATCAAACCTACAGGCATATCTCACAGGTTTCAGTCATATAGTACACACGTACATACTTTGTGGACACCTTGTGCTTGTCAAATATCTTATTCCAAAATCATAGGCATTAATCTGGAGTTGGTCCCCACCCCCCTTTGCTGCTATAACAGCCTCCACTCTTCTGGTAAGGCTTTCCACTAGATGTTGGAACATTGCTGTGGGGACTTGCTTCCATTCAGCTACTCGAGCTTTAGTGAGGTCTAGCACTGATGTTGGGCAATTAGGCCTGGCTCGCAGTCAGCGTTCCAAATCATCCCAAAGGTGTTCAATGGGGTTGAGGTCAGGGCTCTGTGCAGGCCAGTCAAGTTCTTTCACACCGATCTCGACAAACCATTTGTGTATGGACCTCGTTTTGTGCATGGGGGCATTGTAATGCTAAAACAGGAAATGGCCTTCCCCAAACTGTTGCCACAAAGTTGGAAGCACAGAATTGTCTAGAATGTCATTGTATGCTGCAGCATTAAGATTTCCCTTCATTGCAACTAAGGGGCCCGAACCATGAAAAACAGCCCCAGACTGTTATTCCTCTTCCACCAAACTTTACAATTGACACTATGCATTCGGACAAGTAGCGTTTCCTGGCAACCGCCAAATCCAGATTAGTCCGTCGGACTGCGAGATGGTGAAGTGTGATTCATCACTCCAGAGAACACGTTTCCACTGCTCCAGAGTCCAATGGCGGCAAGCTTTATATCACGCCAGCCGACGCTTGGCATTGCGCATGGTGAGCTTAGGCTTGTGTGCGGCTACTTAGCCATGGAAACCCATTTCAAGAAGCTCCCGAAGAACTGTTCTTGTGCTGATGTTGCTTCCAGAGGCATTTTGGAACTCGGTTGCGAGTGTTGCGACTGAGGACAGACGATGTGTATACACTACGCGCCTCAGCACTCGGCGGTCCCGTTCTGTTTGTGTGGCCTACCACTTCGCGGCTGAGCTGTTATTGCTCCTAGACGTTTCCACTTCACAATAACAGCACTTAGAGTTGACCGGGGCAGCTCTAGCAGAGCAGAAATTTGACAAACTAACTTGTTGGACAGGTGGCGTCCTATGATGGTGCCACGTTGAAAGTCACTGAGCTCTTCAGTAAGGCTATTCTATTGCCAATGTTTGTCTATGGAAATTGCATGGCTGTGTGCTCGATTTTATACATCTGTCAGCAATGGGTGTGGCTGAAATAGCAGAATCCACCATTTTGATAGGGTGTCCACATACTTTTGTGTATATAGGGTAAATAGAATGGAAATGATGGGGGAATAAATAGGATGTGCATCCTCCCAGCCTCCTGGATCCTCCCAGCATTCAGTCTGATTGCACTCTCGCTGTCAGACATAGCTTGAAAGTAGATGTTTTATCCTCTGACATTTGCATTGACTTTCAAAGAAATGGATGTTGTAAAGGCTTCTTGTTTGGTGGCCAAATATTGACAGATCTTCCTGAAATGAGATCATTTCAAACAGACCCTCCATCACCTCAGGGAATGCAGCTGTAACTACAGACAGAGCTAGCTAACACAGCTAACTCCAATAGGCACCCAAACTGTAAACCAAGCACACAGAAGACATGTTGTATATGGATAGGATGTTATCATGGCTTGTCTAGGGTGTCATCGGTTTGAATCCGGCCTACTGGCCTACTGACACAACCTCTCTGTATCTTTCCCCACTGTCGTCCTCTATCTCTATCTGTTCAGTCAAATCACAAAATACATTCAAAACGGGACGTTGCAGGTACTCTGCATCCTAGGTGTTGTTTGAGCTTCGAAGAGGTGAAAACTAGTCATGTGGAGTCATTGTCAGAATTTTGTCCTTTCTCTGAACAAAATGCTGAGTGTCACTTGTCAGTGTTTTTTAATGACAACATTTCCACCTTCCACTAGTTCTTTTCCTCTCTCGTCTTCCTCCCTCACTAGAGCAATTTGGCGTGTTCTCACTTCTTCCTCTCCCGGGTTGCATTGCCTCATATGTGACAAGTCATTCTCTGTATCCACCGAGCTGTCAATCATACATTCAGGCTGCATCCCAAATAACACACTGTTCCCAATATAGTGCTCTGCTTTTGACCAGACTATGATCAGAAGTAGTGCACTATATAGGGAAAAGGGTGCCATTTTGGACCCACACACTCAATCAATAATTCAACGCTGTCTTTTTTCCATCTATCACATAGGAAGAAGGCGATGATAAGGGGGCTGCAGTACGTTGCCATGGCCAAACACGGTGTGGAATTAGAGTTTGAGGCATTATTCTGCACAGGTATGTACATATTAATATACTCATTACCTTGCCTTTGGGGGGCAAGTGGGAGGTAGCGGGCGTATGTGACACTGGAGGAACTAGAGAGCCCAGAAAAACCTCCAGACATAGGACTGCATCCAAAATGGCACCCTGTTCCCTATGTAGTTTACTACTTTTGTCCAGGGCCAATAGGGTATGGTCAAAAAATAGTGCACTATGTAGGGAATAGGGTGCCTTTTGGGATGGCTTTTCACTATGAACTGGGATCAGTCTAATGAAGTGAGTCTGTTTTCTTTCCTTGTAAATGTTTTCCCTTGTCCATTTGACATCGACTCTCTTTTTATCGATAACAGCATCTCAGCATCTCAACACCTCCCACCCCACCACCCACCACTCCTCTCCCCCAGGAACACCCAAAATACACAAGAACCTGTTTTAATCATGTTCCATTTGATTAATTCTCACAGCCGACGGAGAGCGACAGCCTTATTAATCATGTTCCGCCCTCAGAGAAAAAAAGGTGGGAGAAACGACCGCGGGAAACATATTGTCGCTTGTTTATGCACCAAATTAATTTCTCTCACAACCACGTCTTGTTTCAGAATGAGATGAAATCCGCCCCAGGTTGAGGAATATTCATGGTTTGCGTGTTAATCCTTGTTTCGTTTTACTCCTCAGTGTATTACTGTAACGGTTGGTAGCAACAGGCCAGATCCAGATATGGTGATGAACACACTCCATGCAACATTGGTTTAGCACAACAAGTGTTAGGAGAATAGAGGAGAATTTAGCAAAATATAGTAGAGAAGAGAACAGAATAAATCAATACAGAATAGAATTTGATAGAATACGACAGAATATAATAGGATAGAATAGGATATAATAGAATACGATAAAATAGAATAGGATATAATTGAATAGGATAGAATAGAATATGATAGAATAGGAACAGATTTGAACAGGAACAGAATAGAAAATGATAGAATAGAATATGATAGAATAGGAACAGAATAGAACAGGAACAAAATAGAACAGGAACAAAATAGAATAGTATACAATAGAATACAATTACTTTATCTTCCTTCGTAGAGTGGATGGTTGTCACAGGTTTTCAAACAAAGAAACAGCACAACAATAGCCATTGTTGTGTTACAAATGAACTTGGAATGTACTATGTGGTTTGCCTTCCAGCACTTGTAGATTATGTACAAATATAGTTCCTATTTAAATGCATTTCTGCAGTGTTCAGTATAGTTTTCAATGTAATTGTGCATTTCAAGTCATTAGCAGTGCCAGTGTTTTTTTTTGATAGGTATGAAATGTATTTTTTTCAGCAATATGCTTTCCTGTTAATTGTGTAGTCAGTGGTAGTGCATTCTTGGTCAGTTATTCACACACACACACACACACACACACACACACACACACACACACACACACACACACACACACACACACACACACACACACACACACACACACACACACACACACACACACACACACACACACACACACACACACACACACACACACACACACACACACGCACCTCCTGCAGCCTGCACAGAGGACTCTTCAAGCTGGGTCATGTCACTGGGCAGCACCATGCCCATTCAGCCCTGGCAGGACTGTTATCAGGCAGCCTGTAAATCTGTAAGCTCAGAGGTTAATGAGTTACTCTTGACCATACCTGGGCCTTGGCAGACACTAGGGCACAGCCAGACTGGCATAGACTGGCACAGTGAAGTGGCATGGGGAGTCTGTGGCTCCAAGAGTATTTGTTATTTCCCTGGTGTATCATCTCAGGGATCTCACTATCGATGAACAGCATCATTGTAGGGCTGAGAGAATATAAGAATATGCATTTAAAGGGCGTGGAGTAGGTTTAATGACCACCTAAGCTGATTGACCACTTGAAATACTATATTTAAACCCCTCTGTATTCAAGTTGTATCTAAACCTGTGATTTTCGTATGCTTCCCAGTGGAAGTTTTGTCATTGGAGTCTCTCTACAATACAGTGGATGCCAAGTAACTAGGGGCAGGTGACAACTCTAGCAGGATATTCCTATGTTCTCTCTGTCTCTGTATCTCTCTCTTTCTCTCTCTGTTTTAGCACGGCCCCTCCCTCTACTGGTTGGCATCCTACTACGGCTGTATGACAGTTATCTCCATAATTACAGTCATTGTCAAATCATTAAGAATATACATTGTGCTCAACATGACTCACTTTGCATTAAATCAGAGGCTGTCCCTTGGGCACCACACAATAAAGATTGGGACAGCTCACTCGGTTAAGCAGTAAGGATAGGACAGCTCCTCTACATGGTGCTGGAGGGGACAGCATACATGGGGAGAGCAGGGTGGTGGACACAGGGGACCACCACAGGGGCTGAGGATAGAGGGAAAGAGGGGACGAGGGAGGGATTGCCTCTCTCTGGTCAATCACCAAGGGAAGGAAGGACAACTTTATTAGGGCCCATCCAGAACCATATATAAAGGATGTTGTATAGTATGGTATGGCATATTATAATAAGGTATAGCATAGTTTAATACAGTATATGACAGTATAGTACAGTATAATATAGTATAGTATGGTAAAATATAGTATATTTGTCACGCCCTGATTTTGGTTATATCTCTGTTTTTTGTTATTATTTTGGTCAGGTCAGGGTGTGACGTGGGTGGATATGCTTGTTTTGTCTTGTATAGGGTTTTTTGTAGATCTAGGGGTTTTTGTAAGTCTAGGTAATTGTAGGTGTATGGTGGCCTGAATTGGTTCCCAATCAGAGGCAGCTGTTTATCGTTGTCTCTGATTGGGGATCCTATTTAGGTTGACTTTTTCCCTTTTGGTTTCGTGGGTTTTTGTCTATGTGTAGTTGCCTGTCAGCACTCGTTTTATATAGCTTCACGTTCGTTTTGTTACTTTGTTAGTTTGTTTAGTGTTCTTTCTTCATTAAAAGAAGAATGTATGCATATCACGCTGCGCCTTGGTCTCCTCATTACAAGCGTGACAATATTATAATATAGTTTAGCATAGTATAATATAATATAGAATATTATAGTGTAGTACAGTAGAATATAGTATAGCATAGAATAATATAGTATAGTATACTATAGTATATAAAATAATAGTATATAATAGTATATTACAGTGTTGTACAGTATAATTGTCACGTCCTGACCAGAGTTCTTATGTGTTGTGCTTGTTTTAGTGTTGGTCAGGACGTGACCTGGGTGGGCATTCTATGTTGTGTGTCTAGTTTGTCTGTTTCTGTGTTCAGCCTAATTTGGTTCTCAATCAGAGGCAGCTGTCAATCGTTGTCCCTGATTGAGAATCATATATAGGTGGCTTGTTTTGTGTTGGGGATTTGTGGGTGGTTGTTTCCTGTGTCAGTGTTTGTGCCACATGGGACTGTGACGGTTAGTACGTTTGTTGTTTTGTATTCTTGTCTAGTTTCATGTCATTAAATTATGGAAACTTACCACGCTGCACATTGGTCCTCCGATCCTTCTCGCCTCTCCTCGTCTGATGAGGAGGACGACTTAGACTGCCGTTACAATATTAGAGTATCGTATAGTAGAATATAGTATAATATAGTATAGCATAGTAAGGTATAATACAGTATATTATAGTATAATATAGTATAGTATGATATATCATAATAAAGTATAGTATAGCAGAATATAGTATAGTAGAAAATAGTATAGTATATTACAGTATAGTAGAGTAGAGGATGGATAGTAGAGTATAATATAGTGTAATATAGTATACAATCGTGTGTTATAGTATATTACAGTGTAGTACATTATAATATATTACAGTATAGTAGAATATAGTTTAATTTAGTATAATATAGTACAACATCTTATAGTATAATATAGTATAGTATAATATAATATAGTATTGTATAATAAAATGTAGTATGATATAATATAATATAGTATAGTAGAATATAGTATAGAAGATAATAGTATTGTATATTACAGTATAGTACAGTAGAGTAGAGTATAGTATGTTATAGTATAATATAGTTTAATATAATATAGAATACTATATTATAGTCTAGTCAAGTCTAGTCTAGTTTAATAACAACCTCAATGTGTGATTTTGTTCTCAACATTAGCCTCCATTTGACAGTGGGTCATATACACTATATGTCATTGACTCTGGGCCTATCCATCCATTCTCATTGCTGCTTCTCTGCCCAACCCTACAGCAACAGTCAAAGTGGGACCATCACACAGTCATACATGTAGCGCAGCATAGCATTATAATAACAGACCAGGGCATACATAGTTCATCATCACCATTGGCGTTGTGTGAGTGGATGAGACATGACATTGCCTAATGTTGTCATGTTCATTTGGTGTGATTGTTTATGCATGTGTGCTAAATCATGTTCGATCTGAATCAGATCGCCATCAATCAAAATAATTCCATGTAACTATGTTTGAGAAGTCATGTCACTCAAATCAAATCATCAACATTCCATAACTTGTAACGGTCATGCTAAGTACATTACATCAAGCTAATTATGTCTCTTTTCACTGTTATTATGTTGGTGATAAGTATGCTTGCCTGGTTAAATGAGACTGAACGCTGTGCTCACCATGGAGGGAAGCATTCAGTCTGGTTAAATCAGGCTATAGCCACGCAGGGTGGACAGACAGATGTAATGCAACCTAATTCCATCCAACTGCACACAAGTGCAAGCCCATCGTCAATCTAAAAGCAAAAACGGGATATGTTTTTACAGTTGTTCCTGTAGTATAGACAGCAGAACAGTCCAAGATACATATTTAATTAGAACAAACAGAGGATCTTCTAAGTTAAAGGATTTGAGTGGAGGTGGCTGAGGGGAGGAGGGCACATGATAATGGCTGGAATGAAGTCAATGGAATGGTATTAACCACATGGAAACCACGTGTTTGATGTGTTTGATACCATTCCATTGACGCCATTGCAGCCATTACTATGAGCCGTCCTCCCCTCAGCAGCCTCCTAAACAACACTAGAATCAGTCAGCAGCAGTCTGAAAGGCTTGAGGAGTTAGCCTGCACTGGGCCTTTCCAAAGCTCTCCATGCCTACATACAGACATGCTGACATACTGGCTGACCTAGCCTAACCTAACCCTCAAAGTGTGGGGTGAATCTTCTGAGGAACCGCCCTCTGACTAAAACCATTTGTTTACCCTGCACTCCCATGTTGACATCCAGGCCACAGTGACCCAAGGCCAGGATGACATTCAGAGCCTTACCCACCATGACAATACTGTTCCCTGGTCAGGGGTGAAAGGAGGGCTGGTATTTCTGGAGAGAGAACCAGGAGGTGGGGACAGGGACAGGGACAAGAGCTCCATTGGGAGGTATGAAGGGAGGCAATGTACAGTTGAAGTCGGAAGTTTACATACACCTTAGCCAAATACATTTAAACTCAGTTTGTCGCAATTCCTGACATTTAATCCTAGTAAAAAGTCCCTGTCTTAGGTCAGTTAGGATCAACACTTTATTTAAGAATGTGAAATGTCAGAATAATAGTAGAGAGAATGATTTATTTCCGCTTTTCTTTTTTTTCTTTTTTTTTCTTTCATCACATTCCCAGTGGGTCAGAAGTTTACATACACTCAATTATAATTTGGTAGCATTGCCTTTAAATTGTTTAACTTGGGTCAAACCTTTTGGGTAGCCTTCCACAAGCTTCCCACAATAAGTTGTGTGAATTTTGGCCCATTCCGCCTGACAGAGCTGGTGTAACTTAGTCAGGCCCACACATTTTCTATAGGATTGAGGTCAGGGCTTTGTGATGGCCACTCCAACACCTTGACTTTGTTGTCCTTAAGCCATTTTGCCACAACTTTGGAAGTATGCTTGGGGTCATTGTCCATTTGGAAGACCCATTTGCGACCAAGCTTTAACTTCCTGACTGATGTTTTGAGATGTTGGTTTCAATATATTCACATAATTTTCCTCCCTCATGAAGCCATCTATTTTGTGACGTGCACCAGTCCTTCCTGCAGCAAAGCACCCCCACAACATGATTCTGCCACCCCCGTGCTTCCCGGTTGGGATGGTGTTCTTCGGCTTGCAAGCCTCCCCCTTTTTCCTCCAAACATAATGATGGTCATTATGGTCAAACAGTTCTATTTTTGTTTCATCAGACCAGAAGACATTTCTCCAAAAAGTACAATCTTTGTCCCCATGTGCAGTTGCAAACCGTAGTCTGGATTTTTTATGGCGGTTTTGGAGCAGTGGCTTCTTCCTTGCTGAGCGGCCTTTCAGGTTATGTCGATATAGGACTTGTTTTACTGTGTATATAGATACTTTTGTTCCTGTTTCCTCCAGTATCATCACATGGTCCTCTGCTGTTGTTCTGGGATTGATTTGCACTTTTGGCACCAAAGTACGTTCATCTCTAGGAGACAGAACACGTCTCCTTCCTGAGTGGTATGATGGCTGCATGGTCCCATGGTGTTTATACTTGCGTACAATCTTTTCTACAGATGAATGTGGTACCTTCAGGCGTTTGGAAATTGCTCCCAAGGATGAACCAGACTTGTGGAGGTTTACCGTTTTTTTTCTGAGGTCTTGGCTGATTTCTTTTGATTTTCCCATGATGTCAAGCAAAGAGGCACTGAGTTTGAAGGTAGGCCTTGAAATACATCCACAGGTACACCTCCAATTGACTCAAATGATGTCAATTAGCCTATCAGAAGCTTCTAAAGCCATGACATCATTTTCTGGAATTTTCCAAGCTGTTTAAAGGCACAGTCAACTTAGTGTATGTAAACTTCTGATCCACTGGAATTGTGATACAGTGAATTATAAGTGAAATAATCTGTCTGTAAACAATTGTTGGAAAAATGACTTGTGTCATGCACAAAGTAGATGTCCTAACAGACCTGCCAAAACTATAGTTTGTTAACAATAAATGTGTGGAGTGGTTGAAAAATGAGTTTTAATGACTCCAAACTAAGAGTATGTAAACTTCTGACTTCAACTGTATGTTGGCAGAGAGGGAAGGAGGTAAGATATGTTGGCAAAGAGGGAGAGAGGGAGGGAGGGGTTTGGTTAGTGTAAAGCTGAACATAGTCTAGCGTATAATGATATATGGAGATAAAATGCAGTCGGCAAATACAGGCATGCATACCTATTGTTCTACTGTAGTTGACATGATGTATTGTCTAAATATTGTGCATACATCCCTTAATAATTATACATATATACATTATTCCTCTAGGGGAGAGTAGAAGATGGGTTGACTCCATGATCCATATAGAATGCCACCGGCCCGGCACACACAGACGGCAAAACCCCAACACCTATCTATGCACGCAGGTTGTCCATTGTGGAGACTTATATTTCCCTCACCAACTTTAAACATCAGCTATCTGAGCAGCTAACCGATCGCTGCAGCTGTACATAGTCCATCTGTAAATAGCCCATCCAATCTAGCTACCTCGTCCCCATACTGTTTTTATTTACTTTTCTGCTCTTTTGCACACCAGTATCTCTACTTGCACATCATCATCTGCTCATTTATCACTCCAGTATTAATCTGCTAAATTGTAATTCTTTGCTACTATGGCCTATGTATTGCCTTACCACCTCATGCATTTTGCAAACACTGTATATAGACTTTCTTTTTTTTCTACTGTGTCATTGACTTGTTTATTGTGTTATTGGCTTGTTTATTGTTTATTCCATGTTATTCCATGTGTAACTCTGTGTTGTTGTCTGTGTCACATTGCTTTGCTGCCAGGTTGCAGTTGTAAACGAGAACTTGTTCTCAACTAGCCTCCCTGGTTATATAAAGGTGAAATTTAAAAAAAACATTTAAAGGTTGCCTGCGGTGACATGAATTGGCTGTATTGGCAAAGCTTTAGGTGCTGTAAGTATTGGGATCGACTGGCGCAGGAACTAACTTCAGCTTGGACAATAGGAGGGACAAAATCATCAGAGATGGGTTAGGTCAAGATGTGTTTACATAGCCTGGTCCCAGATCTGTTTGTGCTGTCTTGCCAACCCTGGTCCCAGATCTGTTTGTGTTGTCTTGCCAACCCTGGTCCCAGATCTGTTTGTGCTGTCTTGCCAACCCTGGTCCCAGATCTGTTTGTGCTGTCTTGCCAACCCTGGTCCCAGATCTGTTTGTGCTGTCCTACCAACTCGGCAAGACAGTACCAACAGATCTGGGGCTAGGCTAGATGATATATCGTGGGTGTCTTTTTCCTGCGTTTTGAATGAGGGCCAGTGTTTTCATCAAAGCTGATAGGAGATTAGTGAGGGTGTCATACAGGGAGACAGAGGAGGGCCATCTGCATACCTCCCACCTTTCAGCGACAACACACAGAATCACATCTTGTGTGTCGCTCAGACAGGGGAGGAAACATCTGCAAAACCAACACAAACACCACACATACAAAAACACACATACACACACACACACACACACACACACATACACGTAAACACAAACACACTTGTTTTACTTCCTGGAAGCCACCTATGACGAAAGAGCCACCTTAAGAAAACACACGAGATTGATTTGTTTCATTAAACGGGTAGTTTATGTTTTTCACAACTCATTAAAGATAATTGCAATAATTTTCTCTTTGAGTGACACTAGTTATTGACTATCAGACAGAAATATCGGTTGATGTTATTGACATGCTTTACTGCTTTTCTGCAGGGACGCTACCAGACTCTTCAATCATCAATGTTGAATTATTCAAATGTAATTACACTGAAATTCACATCTCTTCCCCGCAGGATCAATAATGATCAGTTCCTTTAATCAGAGGAAATGTATAATTTGGTCCAATGGGTGTGTCATCTGCCCTCATCTGCTCTCATCGGCCTACAACTGTCGTCATCCTCATGGAAACAAAACCACAGAGCAAACAGAACGATAGCTCACAAATGCACGCAGACACATCCTTAACCATATCCTTCCAGAGCGTTGTCATCCAGTCACCCGGCCAGCAGGCCTACTTATGGTCTTTCAGGAAGGAGAGCCAGAGCCAACCACAACACCAGGCAGAGAGAGGCAGAGTCACAGCCACACTGACTGCTCCTGTTCCTGGGTCAAACACACACCCTCTCCCCCTGGCTGGCTGTTTCTCTTTCAAATTCCAGAGCTGTAACATGCAGTGTATGTCAGTGGAGGCTGGTGGGAGCAGCTATAGGAGGACGGGCTCATAGTAATGGCTGGAATGGAACAAATGGAACGGTATCAAACACATCAAACATATGGAAGCCACATTTGACTCTGTTCCAACATTCCATTCCAGCCACTACAATGAGTCTGTCCTCCTATAGCTCCTCCCACCAGGCTCCACTGGTGTGTGTGTGTGTGTGTGTGTGTGTGTGTGTGTGTGTGTGTGTGTGTGTGTGTGTGTGTGTGTGTGTGTGTGTGTGTGTGTGTGTGTGTGTGTGTGTGTGTGTGTGTGTGTGTGTGAGAGAGAGACTCTCCATGACTGCTTTTGGGACATTGGGGACATTATTTCAGCTAGTCTGTCCCACAAATCTTGAAATTGCAGGAGCGTGGGACCTTATTTCCATGACCGTTGACTAGAGTGCGGCCTTAGTCTCAGTGTCATGGCTATATGAGATGGAGTAGGGTGAAGACCTTGCCCCTAGAGGCTGATCTTGGGTCAGTTTTGCATTTCCCCGCTAATGGTTGAGGTTAGGATAAGGGAAAGCACCCAGGAGCTATATGAGATACTGTTGTGACGCTCAAGGACCCATTCACTGCTCTTATCCTCTGACCATTGATTAGCTATAGATTGATATACTTATTGATTAATTATTGGCTTTTGTGTGCATAGCAATAGTAGCCTGGTCCTAGATCTAGTTGTGCTGTCTTGCCAACTCCTATGGTCATTGTCGTTGTTTGGCATATCATGACAATAAGCTTACGAGTTGGCAAGAAAACTCAAACAGATCTGGGACAAGGCTATAGAAATGCATCTCTTTACCACATCCACACACACTATGGTAGGAATATTATCAAATACAGTGTGATGATGCCTCAGGGCAATATCCCAAGTATCTGTTACAGTACATACTGTATGATAGCTTACTGGCAATATCACCCATATAGCTGCACACGTTACTTCTGTTCGGGTGCACATTGATCCGATATCCCTCTTGCTGGAGAAACGGCTCAGAGATTGTGTCCAAAATGGCACTCCTTTCTCTATAAAGTGCACAACTTTTGACCAGAGCCCATAGGACACAGGGTGCCATTTGGGACACATGTCAGTTGCCTCCCTGGATAGCAGCAGATCTAGGATGACATCCAGGGAAGGCTAATGTGACAGAGAACCACAGGGCTTCCCAATAACCCTCCTCATGACAGCGTATTAACAGCAGAACTTACAGGGCTTCCCAATAACTCTCCTCATGACAGCGTATTAACAGCAGAACCACAGGGATTCCCAATAACTCTCCTCATGACAGCATATTAACAGCAGAACCACAGGGCTTCCCAATAACCCTCCTCATGACAGCGTATTAACAGCAGAACCACAGGGCTTCCCAATAACTCTCCTCATGACAGCGTATTAACAGCAGAACCACAGGGCTTCCCAATAACCCTCCTCGTGACAGCGTATTAACAGGAGAACCACAGGGCTTCCCAATAACCCTCCTCATGACAGCGTATTAACAGCAGAACCACAGGGATTCCCAATAACCCTCCTCATGACAGCGTATTAACAGCAGAACCACAGGGCTTCCCAATAACTCTCCTCATGACAGCGTATTAACAGCAGAACCACAGGGCTTCCCAATAACTCTCCTCATGACAGCATATTAACAGGAGAACCACAGGGCTTCCCAATAACTCTCCTCATGACAGCGTATTAACAGCAGAACCACAGGGATTCCCAATAACCCTCCTCATGACAGCGTATTAACAACAGAACCACAGGGCTTCCCAATAACTCTCCTCATGACAGCGTATTAACAGCAGAACCACAGGGCTTCCCAATAACCCTCCTCATGACAGCGTATTAACAGCAGAACCACAGGGATTCCCAATAACTCTCCTCATGACAGCGTATTAACAGCAGAACCACAGGGATTCCCAATAACTCTCCTCATGACAGCGTATTAACAGCAGAACCACAGGGATTCCCAATAACCCTCCTCATGACAGCGTATTAACAGCAGAACCACAGGGCTTCCCAATAACTCTCCTCATTCTCAGACTCAACCCTAGTGAACTGAAAGGATCCCACCCCTCCACCCTGTGTTATTGTAGCTTTACTTTGACTTGCTGACATTTTAACCCTCACATTTTAACCCTCACAAGCTGCCAATGGAACCCTCTGTAAGCCCATTGGTTCATTGGGGAGATCTTCAGCTCCCCTTCGATGATGATAATAGAGCAACACGATCTAATTTGAATATGTCAAAATCGTGACATTGAAGCCTTGTAGTTATATGCACGTGACTATTTTCCCCCCCTACTAGCACAGACTTTCCTGATAGATACTTTATTAAGGAAAAATGTACCTACAATAACTGAGATACAGTGCATTCAGAAAGTATTCTTGACTTTTTCCACATTTTGTTACGTTACAGCCTTATTCTAAACTGGATTAAATTGTTTTTTTCCCTCATCAATCTACACACAATACCCAATAATGACAAAGCAAAAACAGGTTTTTGACATTTTAGCAAATGTATAAAAAAAATTAAACTGCAATATCACATTTAAATAAGTATTCAGACCCTTCACTCAGTACTTTGTTGAAGTACCCTTGGCAGCGATTACAGACTCAAGTCTTCTTGGGTATGACGCTACAAGCTTGGCACACGTGTATTTGGGGAGTTTTTCCCCATTCTCTACTAGCCTCTCAAGCTCTGTCAGGTTGGATGGGGAGCATCACTGCACAGCTTTTTTCAGGTCTCTCCAGACATGTTCGATCGGGTTCATGTCCGGGCTCTGGTTGGGCCACTCAAGGACATTCAGAGACTTGTCTCGAAGGTTTCCATCAAGGATCTCTCTGTACTCCGTTCATCTTTCCCTCGATCCTGACTAGTCTCCCAGTCCCTGCCACTGAAAAACATCGGCACAGCATGATGCTGCCACTACCATGCTTCACCGTAGGGATGTTCCCCGATTTCTATCTGTATCTATTCCAGAGATAGCACACCTGACTCAACTTGTCAACTAATCCTCAAGCACTTCAATAGCTAGTTCAGAGCTAGAGAAATTGTGAAATGACTGGAGTATCCCGAGGACCGGTTTGAGAACCACTGCAGTAGAGCACAGCAGAGTGCAGTACATTACAGTAAAAAAAGTATAGAAAGTTTTTTCAACATTCATTCAGAACTGAAAATGAACCTGATTTCAACTCCCGGAAAATACCAATTTTCAATGTAAAAAAACCAAACATGTTTTCAACATCCGGAAAATACGTATTTTAACTTCTACCGACTCAGAAACCCGGATCCGGGAGCACCCCCACCTCCCCCACCAGTAAAAAAGCTGAATAGCATAGCTAGCATAGCGTCACAATTAAATAGTAGCATCTAAATATCATTCAATCACAAGTCCAAGACACCAAATGAAAGATACAGATCTTGTGATTCAAGCCATCATCTCTGATTTGTAAAATGTTTTACAGGGAAGACACAATATGTAAATCTATTAGCTAACCACATTAGCAAAAATCACAATTTTTCTTTGTCCACCATTTTTTCTCAACACCAGTAGCTATCACCAATTCGGCCAAATAAAGATATTGATAGCCACTAACCAAGAAAAAACCTCATCAGATGACAGTCTGATAACATATTTATTGTATAGGATAGGTTTTGTTAGAAAAATGTGCATATTTCAGGTATAAATCATAGTTTACAATTGCACCCACCATCACAACTCGACTAGAATAAATACAGAGAGCAACGTGTATTACCTAATTACTAATCATAAAACATTTCTTAAAAAATACACAGCGTACACTAATTGAAAGACTCAGATCCTGTGAATCCAGACAATATTTCAGATTTTCTCAGTGTCTTACAGCGAAAACACAATAAATAGTTATATTAGCATAGCACATGTGCAAACATTACCCCAGCATTGATTCACGGCAAAAAGAGCGATAGCATTATCACCACCAAAATGTATTAATTTTTCCACTAACCTTCTCAGAATTCTTCAGATGACACTCCTGTAACATCATATTACAACATACATATAGAGTTTGTTCGAAAATGTGGATATTTAGCCACCAAAATCGTGGTTAGACAATGAGAAAAGTAGCCAAGCTGGTCAGAAAATGTCGGGCGCCATATTGGACAGTGATCTAGTCTTATACATAAATACTCATAAACTTGACTAAAAAATACAGGGTGGACAGCGATTGATAGACAATTTAGTTCTTAATGCAATTGCTGAATTACATTTTTTAAATTATCCTTACTTTTCAAAACAGGTTGCGCCAAAGCAAAGCTACACCAAAGAAAATGGCGGCATAAGCGTTTAACATTTTTCGACAGAAACACGATTTATCATCATAAATAGTTCTTACTATGAGCTGTTCTTCCATCAGAATCTTGGGCAATGAATCCTTTCTTCGGTCTAATCCGGTCTTTTGGTCGAAAGATGTCCTTTTGTCCCGTTGAAATGGCCACTAACGTTCACCATGCACTCGAAAAGTGCCCAGCTCCTCAAAGTGCGTCAGACAGAAATGCCATAAAATCGCCCTAAACGGATATAAATTGCTATAAAACGGTTCAAATTAACTACCTTATGATGTTTTTAACACCTATAACGAGTAAAAACATGACCGGAGAAATATTACTGGCTAAACAACAGCTTGGAAGGAAGCAAGTCCGATGTCCATCGTGCGTCAGGCGCAGAGATTAAAAGAAATGTACTTCCGGTCATTGGTGTTTTATACAGGCCCTGATTGCGCAATCGACTCCATTCAAAGCGTCACCACTTACTGACATCTAGAGGAAGACGTAGGCAGTGTTTGTTTCTCCATAGCATTTACAGGGACATTAAAACTGACCTGGGAACAGGGGCCAAGATTTCTGAAATCTCACTCCCTGTCATGAAAAGTGCTGTAGAAGGAGTTCTGTTTCACTCAGAGACATAATTCCAACGGCTATAGAAACTAGAGCGTGTTTTCTATCCAATAATAATAATAATATGCATATTGTACGAGCAAGAATTGAGTACTAGGCAGTTTAATCTGGAGACCGATTTATGCTAAGTCGAAACAGCACCCCCTATATTCGCAAGAAGTTTTTAACCTTCCTGAAAAGATGTCTTTTCACCTTCCATTCAGAACCTAAAATGAAGCCAACTTCAACATAATTCTGTTTACTGGGAACACACTGAAAAGTAACTTGACACTGTTGACCAATCAGGCAAATTTGGATTCAAATGGCATGAAGTAAATTGCATTGACAGAGGAGGGTGTACTGAATGAATGCATAATAAGGTAAGGGCTATAATTTGTTCTGGATGCTCGAGCAGCAATATGTCAGTCTCGTGTGTTGATCTAGCTAATTAGGTGGCTAGCTAGCATGTGTTGCAATGCACAGCCAATGCGCTACTTGCATGTGTATTGGCCGGGTTTAGATTTAACATAGCGAACTGTTTCTTAGCAGCACGATTAGTTTTATCAGCTACAGTTTGTTTGGTGAGAGGCTGATCTTGGTTGAGTTAATGTAGGCTAGCGGTGTTTGTGCTGAAACTGACATCTGGTTGCACACATAGCTACCTATTGTCACCAAAAGAGAAAAGAAGAACAAATCATTATAGTTGTGGGTGTGATTGGACCAGTGTTTGTTGACCAGAGTGGTTCTGTTAGTTTTCTTTTCCCACTGAGGTACACACACACTCAAACACACCGTTTTATTGCGTGGGAGCCACCCAAACGATCAAACCCCCCTCAGTGCTCCATTATCTCTATTGGCCATTGACGTCAGCCACTGATACGGACGCCGTGTGAGACGACCAGATCTTGTCAGAAGGAGGAGGGGGCCTCTTTCTCTCTTTCTGATAGCGCTGTGACAGCCGAGGATTTGTTCTGTTCCAATATCACTGTGGCTACAGCTTAGAGTAGGTAGGGGCTGGCTGTAGATAAGCCTGGTGTTGTGTAAAAATGTGCGTCTGTCCCCGCTCAGGGGTGTCTCTTTCAGGGATTAGGAAGAGGCTGAGAGCCTGGGTCAGACAGTATCTCCTTTGGTCCTTCAGATTTACATGGCAGAGACGGAGGGGTGGAAGAGGGTCACTGTCACTCACAGGGAGAGGGGTGGTGGGAGAGGGGGAGAAAGGGGGATGAGGAGAGGGAGAAAGGGGGATGGTGAAAGTGCAATCAGTAGATGAGGATGACTTTTGACCTCAATTAACCAGCTCGATTGCTCGTTAACGGCAAATGAGAACCGGGGGTGAAACTGAGAAGTAGTGTTTTTAATTGGGATTATTGGCCTTAGTCTTTCAACTTGGAATGGGGAATTGGTATCTGTGTGGGAGGTGATCAAGAACCCGATGGTCACTCTGACAGAGCTTCAGAGTTCCTCTGTGGAGATGGGAGAACCTTCCAGAAGGACAACCATCTCTGCAGCACTCAGGCCTTTATGGTAGAGTGGCCAGATGGAAGCCACTCCTCAGTAAAAGGCACATGACAGCCCACATGGAGTTTGCCAAAAGTCACTTAAATCACTCTCAGACCATGAGAAACAAGATTCTCTGGTCTGATGAAACCAAGTTTGAACTCTTTGGCCTGAATGCAAGTGTCACGTCTAGAGAAAATCAGGCGCCTCTCATCACCTGGCCAATACCTTCCCTACGGTGAAGCGTGGTGGGGGCAGCATTATGCTGTAGGGATGTTTTACAGCGGCAGGGACTGGGAGACTAGTCAGGATCAAGGGAAAGATGAGCGGAGCAAAGTACAGCGAGATACTTGATGAAAACCTGCTCCAGAGCGCTCAGGACTTCAGACTGGGGCAAAGGTTCACCTTCCAACAGGACAACAACCCTAAGCACACAGCCAAGACAACGCAGGAGTGGCTTCAGGACAAGTCTCTGAATGTCCTTGAGTGGCCCAGCTAGATTCCGGACATGAACCCGATCGAACATCTCTGGAGAGACCTGGAAATTGCTGTGCGTGATGCTCCCCATCCAACCTGAAAGAGTTTGAGAGGATCTGCAGAAAAGAATGGTAGAAACTCCCCAAATACAGGTGTGCCAAGTTTGTAGTGTCATACCCAAGAAGATTCAAGGCTGTAATCGCTGCCAAAGGTGCTTCAACAAAGTACTGACTAAAGGGTCTGAATACTTATGTAAATGGGATATTGCAGTTATATATACATTTATATATACAGTTATATATACATTATATATACATTTGCTAACATAAAAAAAAATAAAAGTTTTTCTTTGTCATTATGGGGTATGGTGTGTAGATTTATGAGGAGAAAAAAACGATTTAATACATTTTAGAATAATGCTGTAACATAACAAAAAGTGAAGGGGTCTGAGTACTAATAGGGGCAGCAGGTAGCCTAGTGGTTAGAGCATTGGACTTGTAACCGAAAGTTTGCAAGATCAAATCCCTGAGCTTACAAGATAAAAATCTGTTGTTCTGCCCCTGAACAAGGCAGTTAACACACTGTTCCTCGGCTGTCATTGAAAATACGGATTTGTTCTTAACTGACTTGCCTAGTTAATTAAAGGTAAAAATAAAAATTATTTTAGCGTCATCTTTATTGCAAAAATAGATACAAATGCACACACAACTTTCAGCTACATCTTCATTTGACAGAGGTAATGAACTGCCCGTTGATCAGCACAGCAATTGATAAAACAGGACCATGTTTGCAAGTGTTTCCGATCTTATATCAATATTACACAGGTAAGCTAATGGTTAGAGAAATGAGGAATAGGGACAGGCTCTATAGACCTCCATATACAGTATGAGTGTCTGTATCCACCACCACCTGTTGTTATACTGGCCATCTACTGACACAACGAATATGCTATGAAATATAGTTTTTCTCAATGACATGTATTGCTATCATAAAGGTATGGCACCACATTATTACAAGAATAAACAGCGCGCTCAATCAAGCATGATGGTCTTGTAAGTATATAAGCAAAGCTTGCTTTCATATAATTAACTTCATATGGCTGAAGGGGCAGTATTGAGTAGCTTGGATGAAAGGTGCACAGAGGTGCCCAGAGTAAACAGCCTGCTCCTACGTCATAGTTGCTAATATATGCATATTATTATTAGTATTGGATAGAAAACACTCTGAAGTTTCTAAAATTGTTTGAATTATGTCTGTGAGTATAACAGAACTCATATGGCAGGCAAAAACCTGAGAAGTTCCACTTCCTGTTTGGATATTTTCTGGGGGTGCCAGATTTTCAACCAAGCTCTCATTGAAAATACAGAGAGATATGGATGGGTTTTCACTTCCTATGGCTTCCACTAGATGTCAACAGTCAATAGAACTTTGTCTGATGACTCTAATTTGAAGGGGGGCCGAAGGAGACAGGAATGAGTAATCACTTCCATGAGGTGCCCACGCATTGAACTGGCGCGTTCATGTGAGAGGGAGCTCCATTCCATCGGTCAATTGAAGTCGATGTAATTCTCCGGTTGAAACATTATTCAAGATGTATGTTAACAACATTCTAAAGATTGATTCAGTACATCGTTTGACATGTTTCAACTGACTGTAACGGAACTTTTGGACATTTCGTCACGTTATAGTGGACGCGCTTTGAGACTTTGGTTAGGGGTTTGGTAAACAATTCGAAAGTAGCTAATTGGACATAAATAACAGACATTATCGAACAAATCAAGCATTTATTGTGGACCTGGGATTCCTAGGACTGCATTCTGATGAAGGTCATCAAAGGTAAGGAAACATTTATCATGTATTTTCTGGTTTCTGTTGAGTCCAACATGGCGGCTAATTTGGCTATTGTTCTGAGCTCCGTCTCAGATTATTGCATGGTTTACTTTTCCATAAAGTTTTTTTTAAATCTGACACAGCAGTTGCATTAAGGAGAGGTATATCTATAATTCCATGTGTATAACTTGTATTATCATCTACATTTATGATGAGTATTTCTGTTGAAACGATGTGGCTATGCAAAATCACTTGATGTTTTTGCAACTAGTGAATCTAACGCGCCAATGTAAACTCTGATTTTTTTATATAAATATGAACTTTATCAAACAAAACATGCATTGTTTGTGTAACATTGTGTAACATGAAGTCCTATGAGTGTCATCTGATGAAGATAATCAAATGTTAGTGATTAATTTTATCTCTATTTCTGTTTTTTGTGAAAGCTATCTTTCGCTGGAAAAATGGCAGTGCTTATTGTGGTTTTGTGGTGACCTAACATAATCGTTTGTAGTGCTTTCGCTGAAAAGCATGTTTGAAATCGGACACTTTGGTGGTAAGCAACTATAGGTAAAGACAACTGCTCTCTGGGTTATGTTTTTTGTAATGATAGAATTGCTGTGAATATTGCATGATGTGCACGGTTAGTTTGTGAGGGGAAACTAGGGTGTGATGTCCTTGGTTCTCTTCAAGCATGTGCAAGGCGTTGGTTCCTACAGGGAGAGTGACATAGCTCAAATCAATGCACGCACACACACGTACACACAGAGACAGACACACACGCACGCATGCACACAGAGACACACAAACACACACAAAACACACAAGACAACACATGCCAATAACACATCACTTATATCATCCGTCCAGAGCTATCTATCATCTCTAGCTGAGAGCTGGAGTGATGATGCCTCATGCATCCATCATACCCACAATGCCCTGGTTAGCAGACAGACACCGTCGTCCTCACTCCTCCAAGGTCCCCTTCAGACTGCTATCAGAAGACACATAATAGATGGACTCTGTCTGTCTTTCTGTCTCTTCTTTACCGACCTCTGAGTATTGCAATATGCATCATATTTACCTCAGACACTGCTTGTGATGTAGACTTGTTTTGTGTAATTTCTTATAAATGATTTCATATTGCAGTGAATGCTCTACAGACACCTGTGCAGACTGATGTGTTCAGTTTGTTGAATGGGAGCTGTTTCAGAGGTTAGCAGAATGAACAGAATACACCACCTATCATTGACCCACAGTAAAGCAGACAGTAAAATGGACGGGTGGACAGACAGACCCCCATGCAAGCACACACACACACACACGCGGTTTAGAAAACTATATAAGTATGCTCGCAAAGAACCTCGCGCTCAGTCACACCTTTTAAAACACTCTAATTAATGAACCATTCTATTGAGCCAAAGAGGTCCAGTTCAACATTCTACATTGAGCATCCATATAGTCTTATCCCCTTCAGTCAGTCTACAACAGTCCAGCTCAGCCCTCGGGGCAAGATGAGCACTGCTGCCTCAGTCACACCCACACTCCTCTGTGTATAGAGCCAAAGTTGGACAGACCAATGTCTAGAATCTGGAATATGCATTGATTTCTCCCTTCTTACATTTCCCTTTTTCTACTGAAAAAGAGTGTGTTTGTGTGTGTTCCCTCCCTTATTATTACATTTTTTACTGAAACTGAGAGAGATTGAGTCCTCCAGCTCTTCAGCTCCAACCAGTCAATGGTGGGAATAATTCCAGTCCCGCCGAGGGTAACTACGCCTGTCTGAGGTCACCCCGACTCTTAGGAGTTAAAGGCCACCAACCTAGGGCAATGTACTTAAGTATTCACACCACTGAGTCAATACTTTGTAGATGCACCTTTGGTAGCAATTACAGCTGTGAGTTCTCTGGATGAGTATCTAAGAGTTTTCCACTCCTGGATGTGCAACATTTGCTCATTATTCTTTTCAAAATTCTTCAAGCTGTCAAATTGGTTGTTGATCATTGCTAGACAACCATTTCCAGGTCTTGCCATATATTTTCATACACTAAACAGAAAACAACCACCCACAAACACAGGTGGGAACAGGAGTATGATTCTCAATCAGAGACAACGATAGACAGCTGCCTCTGATTGAGAACCCTACCAGGCCAAACACACAGAAATACAAAACAAGGACAACATAGAACACCAGACATAAAATGCCCACCCAAACTCACGCCCTGACCAACCAAAATAGAGACATAAGAAGGATCTCTACGGTCAGGGCGTGACACAGTGTCTGTTGGAAAGCAGACTGAACCAGGTTTCCCTCTAGGATTTTTCCTGTGCTCAGCTCCAAATACATATAAACTCAGTTTTTCACAATTCCTGACATTGAATCCGAGTAAAAATTCCCTGTTTTAGGTCAGTTAGGATCACCACTTTATTTTAAGAATGTGAAATGTGTCACGCTCCTGACCTGTTTTCTGTTGTTTTGTATGTATTTAGTTGGTCAGGGTGTGAGTTGGGGTGGGCATTCTATGTGTTGTGTTTCTATGTTGGGTTTAATGTGTTGCCTGATATGGTTCTCAAATAGAGGCAGGTGTTTGACGTTTCCTCTGATTGAGAACCATATTAAGGTAGGCTGGTTTCACTGTTTGTTTGTGGGTGGTTGTCTTCCGTGTCTGTATGTCTACCACACAGGACTGTTTCGTTTGTCGTTCATGTATGTAGTCTGTTCCTGTTTGTGCGTTCTTCGTAGTTTGTAGGTTCTCAAGTCAGGTCTGTCTACATCGTTTATTTGTTTTGTAATCAGTCCAAGTGTTTTTTCGTGTTCGTCTTCGGCATTTAATAAATCATTATGTATTCAACACCCGCTGCGCTTTGGTCCAATCCCTACTCCTCCTCTTCGGACGAAGAGGAGGAGAACAACCGTTACAGAACCACCCACCAACGAAGGATCAAGCAGCGGGTTAACGGGCAGCAGCGACAGCAGCAGGTGTACAAGGAGGAATGGACATGGGAGGAAATCTTAGACGGAGAAGGACCCTGGGCAGAACGAGAGGAGTGCCGCCGCCCCAAAGCGGAGCTGGAGGCAGCGAAAGCGGAGAGGCGGCGACATGAGGAGGCAGCACGGAAACAAGGCTGGAAGCCCGTAAGTCAAACCCAAAAATTTCTTGGGGGGGGGACTCTCGGGGAGTGTAGTTGTGTCAGTCAGGAGACGTGAGCCAACTCCTCCTGCTTACCGTAAGGAGCCGGTGAGGGCGGAATTGGAGGTGAGTGACGCAGAGACAGTGAAGGAGTTAATGGGGAAATTGGAGGAGAGAGTTATGAGGGATGTACTGGTTTGGTGCATGAGGCACGGCATCCGTCCGACTGAATGTGTTGGTGAGTTGATGTCACCGGGAACAGCTCTCCATACTCGTCCTGAGGTGCGCGCTAGCCGTCTGGTTAAGACAGTGCCTACACCACGTACCAAGCCTCCTGTGCGTCTCCAGAGTCCTGTGCGTCCTGTTACTGCTCCCCGCACTAGCCCTGAGATACGTGTCCCCAGCCCAGTACCACCAGTGCTGGCACCACGCACCAAGCCTTCTGTGCGTCTCCAGAGCCCTGTTCCTCCTCCATGCACTCTCCCTGTGGTGCGTGTCTCCAGCCCAGTACCTCCAGTTCGGGCACCACGCACAAAGGCTCCTGTGCGTCTCCAGAGCCCTGTACGCACTGTTCCTTCTCCCCGCACTCGCCCTGAGGTGCATACCATCAGTCCGGTACCACCAGTTCTGGCATCACGTACCAGTCCTATAGTGCGCTTTGAGAAACCAGTGTGCCCTGTTCCTGCTCCACGCACTAGCCCTGTGGTGTGTCTCCAGCCCATTACCACCAGTGCCGAAACCACGCACCAGGCCTACAGTGCGCCTCAGCCGGCCAGAGTCTGCCGTCTGCCCAACAGCGCCTGAACTGCCCGTCTGCCCAACGGCGCCTGAACTGCCCGTCTGCCCAACAGCGCCTGAACTGCCCGTCTGCCCAACAGCGCTTGAACTGCCCGTCTGCCCAACAGCGCCTGAACTGCCCGTCTGCCCAACAGCGCCTGAACTGCCCGTCTGCCCAACGGCGCCTGAACTGCCCGTCTGCCCAACAGCGCTTGAACTGCCCGTCTGCCCAACGGCGCTTGAACTGCCCGTCGGCCCAACGGCGCTTGAACTGCATTTGGGAATGTCAATAGATGAAAAAAGATAGGATGCACGAGATAGCCCCTCAGCTTTGGATAAAAGCACCATCCCTTGAAGACTTAAATATCTCCCTAACCATGAGGATCATTTATTTTTGATAGATTCAGTTAGATAGGATAGGATGCACGAGATAGCCCCTCAGCTTTGGATAAAAGCACCATCCCTTGAAGACTTAAATATCTCCCTAACCATGAGGATCATTTATTTTTGATAGATTCAGCGCCTGAACTGCCCGTCTGCCCAACGGCGCCTGAACTGCCCGTCTGCCCAACGGCGCTTGAACTGCCCGTCTGCCAAACGGCGCTTGAACTGTCCGTCTGCGAAGCGCCGCATGAAATGCCTGTCTGTACTGAGCCTGCAAAGCCGCCCGTCTGTACTGAGCCCGCAAAGCCGCCCGTCTGTCATTAGCCTTCAGAGCCATCCGCCAGACAGGAGCCGCTAGAGCCGTCCGCCAGACAGGAGCCGCTAGAGCCGTCCGCCAGACAGGAGCAGCCAGAGCCTTCCGCCAGACAGGAGCAGCCAGAGCCTTCCGCCAGACAGGAGCAGCCAGAGCCTTCCGCCAGACAGGAGCAGCCAGAGCCTTCCGCCAGACAGGAGCAGCCAGAACCTTCCGCCAGACAGGAGCAGCCAGAACCTTCCGCCAGACAGGAGCAACCAGAGCCGTCCGCCAGACAGGAGCAGCCAGAGCCTTCTGCCAGACAGGAGCCGCCAGAGCCTTACGCCAGACAGGAGCAGCCAGAGCCTTCCGCCAGACAGGAGCAGCCAGAGCCGCCAGCCAGCCATGAGCAGCCAGAGCCGCCAGCCAGCCATGAGCAGCCAGAGCCGCCAGCCAGCCATGAGCAGCCAGAGCCGCCAGCCAGCCATGAGCAGCCAGAGCCGCCAGCCAGCCATGAGCAGCCAGAGCCGCCAGCCAGCCAGGAGCAGCCAGAGCCGCCAGCCAGCCAGGATCCGCCAGAGCCGCCAGCCAGCCAGGATCCGCCAGAGCCGCCAGCCAGCCAGGATCCGCCAGAGCCGCCAGCCAGCCAGGATCCGCCAGAGCCAGCCATCCAGGATCCGCCAGAGTCGCCAGCCAGCCAGGATCCGCCAGAGCCGCCAGCCAGTCATGAGCTGGTCTCCAGTCATGAGCTGGTCTCCAGTCATGAGCTGGTCTCCAGTCATGAGCTGGTCTCCAGTCATGAGCTGCCCTCCAGTCATGAGCTGCCCTCCAGTCATGAGCTGCCCTCCAGTCATGAGCTGCCTTCCAGTCATGAGCTGCCCTCCAGTCATGAGCTGCCCTCCAGTCATGAGCTGCCCTCCAGTCATGAGCTGCCCTCCAGTCATGAGCTGCCCTCCAGTCATGAGCTGCCCTCCAGTCATGAGCTGCCACCCAGCCCGG
>NC_074666.1:71396554-71442089 GCF_029448725.1 Salvelinus fontinalis | reverse complement strand
GAAAATAGTCTGTCTATAAGCAGGTTCATATAACATGATTGCCGTAACTCATAACCAATCCTCTCATTTTAATGTCAGACCTATCAGGTGACAGTCCTCAGTCTAAGTCTAGACTAGAAGGTGCCTGTTTGCATTAGTCTCAAAGGCTCTGTGGATGAAATCAGTGGAATGTCAATTATGTCAGCCAGCCTCTCTGAGCCCTCTCTCTCTCCCAGCCGACTTCAATAGCATTAATTACAGCAACAGTCAGGGCTTAGCCAGCCAAGATAATTATGTGTAACTCTGCCTCCACTTGTCTCTCCTCTCCTCGTCTTTCCGATCTCAAAATTTCCCTGACTCTCAAACGTTGTGCTCTATCGCATCTATTTCTCTTTCATAATGTATCTCTCTCTCTCTTTCTCTACATATATACTGTATATATCATATATCATACATACTGTTGTCATGACGTTGGCCTCTTTGGGTACAGCAAGCCCCATCTCTCTCTCCCTCCCTCACCCTGCCTCCCCCTTGCCTCCTTCAACTAGGCTGCTGTGGTCAGAGAGAGGTCGTAAATTCCTGAGGAGAAGACCCTGCCACATTGCCACACAGTATAAGAGGCAGAGTAAATTTTCATAGAGAACAAAGGAATTTCTTCCACCTCAGAACTTGAGGTACGAACAAATTTCATGTTCCGGAGAAAGTATAAAAGATCGGTGAAGAATCCAGCTACGAACTGGTCCGTTTGTTACAACTTGGGGAAGCTCATGGGAGACGGTGTGGCCACATTACCAGATCGCTGTTTATATAATAGCCTCAGATATGAGGTTTACATCTAATTGTTGTATAAGATGAATGAGTAAGTATGATACTGTTTGTAAAATTGTGTAATATGATTTTGGACTGTTTAATGAAAGAAAATCAAATTCCCTTTTGATTTGAACTAAATCAGAGGACCGTCCCTGAGCCCAGTTAGGGTCAGGCATCCTGGGACAGCCCCTTTTCTGCAATTCCGAATAAAACCCAATTTTGAGAAGTTATCACCAGACCATGTTTTTCTCCATTAGGAGGGGCCAAAGGTTGCAGACCATTGCTGAATCTTTTAACCATACCACGTGGTTAAACTCTTAGACTATCGATACCGACAGAATAAGAACAAGTCTTTGATATTAATTACTAGTCTGCAGCTAGGAATTCGGTATCATTGAACGCGAAGAACGACAACCGCCAAAACATCCATTCTACAACAACACGAATGAATGTCACTCTGAACTATCCACTCTAACCACGACAAAGAGAGAGAGAGAGAGAGGACGGAATTCTACAAAAGAAACAACTTTTCAACAGCGATCAAGACGACACACTGAGCGTAAATATATATTTTGATTGCAATTGTTCCCGAATGAGTGAGCGTTCATGTGCAAAGGATTAGCATTTCAATTGTTATAATTATCAGCTCTGTAGTGACTTCTCAGCTGACCCCCACTCCGCGTTTTGTCCACCAAGCCGCGATGCCGGTTTAGTCCACTAGGGCACATTCCCTTATCATTTCTTGTAACCATATTTACTTTGTTTGTTTGTTTGTTTGTTTATGCATTTCTGTGAATTACTTAGTTAGTAATAAATAAATGATTTAGGACAATTGATGTATGGATGACTCATAGTGAATCAAATCAAATCAAGTTTATTTTATATAGCCCTTCGTACATCAGCTAATATCTCGAAGTGCTGTACAGAAACCCAGCCTAAAACCCCAAACAGCAAGCAATGCAGGTGTAGAAGCACGGTGGCTAGGAAAAACTCCCTAGAAAGGCCAATACCTAGGAAGAAACCTAGAGAGGAACCAGGCTATGAGGGGTGGCCAGTCCTCTTCTGGCTGTGCCGAGTGGAGATTATAACAGAACATGGCCAAGATGTTCAAATGTTCATAAATGACCAGCATGGTCAAATAATAATCAGGAGTAAATGTCAGTTGGCTTTTCATAGCCGATCATTAAGAGTATCTCTACCGCTCCTGCGGTCTCTAGAGAGTTGAAAACAGCAGGTCTGGGACAGGTAGCACGTCCGGTGGACAGGTCAGGGTTCCTTAGCCGCAGGCAGAACAGTTGAAACTGGAACAGCAGCAAGGCCAGGTGGACTGGGAACAGCAAGGAGTCATCATGCCCGGTAGTCCTGACGCATGGTCCTAGGGCTCAGGTCCTCCGAGAGAGAGAAAGAAAGAGAGAAGGAGAGAATTAGAGAGAACATACTTAAATTCACACAGGACACCGGGTAAGACAGTAGAAGTACTCCAGATATAACCAACTGACCCTAGCCCCCCGACACATAAACTACTGCAGCATAAATACTGGAGGCTGAGACAGGAGGGGTCAGGAGACACTGTGGCCCCATCCGATGATACCCCCGGACAGGGCCAAACAGGAAGGATATAACCCCACCCACTTTGCAAAAGCACAGCCCACACACCACTAGAGGGAAGCTTCAACCACCAACTTACCATCCTGAGACAAGGCCGAGTATAGCCCACAAAGATCTCCACCACAGCACAAACCAAGGGGGGGCGCCAACCCAGACAGGAAGATCACGTCAGTAACTCAACCCACTCAAGTGACGCACCCCTCCTAGGGACGGCATGAAAGAGAACCAGTAAGCCATTGACTCAGCCCCTGTAATAGGGTTAGAGGCAGAGAATCCCAGTGGAGATAGGGGAACCGGCCAGGCAGAGACAGCAAGGGCAGTTCGTTGCTGCAGAGCCTTTCCGTTCACCTTCACACTCCTGGGCCAGACTACACTCAATCATAGGACCTACTGAAGAGATGAGTCTTCAGTAAAGACTTGAAGGTTGAGACCAAGTCTGCGTCTCTCACATGGGTAGGCAGACTATTCCATAAAAATGGAGATCTATAGGAGAAAGCCCTGCCTCCAGCTGTTTGCTTAGAAATTCTAGGGACAATTAGGAGGCCTGCGTCTTGTGACCGTAGCGTACGTGTAGGTATGTACGGTAGGACAAACTCGGAAAGATAGGTAGGAGCAAGCCCATGTAACGCTTTATAGCTTAACAGTAAAACCTTGAAATCAGCCCTTGCCTTAACAGGAAGCCAGTGTAGGGAAGCTAGCACTGGAGTAATATGATAAAATTTCTTGGTTCTAGTCAGGATTCTAGCAGCCGTATTTAGCACTAACTGAAGTTTATTTAGTGCTTTATCCGGGTAGCCGGAAAGTAGAGCATTGCTGTAGTCTAACCTAGAAGTAACAAAAGCATGGATAAATTTTTCTGCATAATTTTTGGACTGAAAATTTCTGATTTTTGCAATGTTACGTAGATGGAAAAAAGCTGTCCTTGAAACTGGGTTTGTGCAGATAACCAACAACAATTTACGACGTTTGGAATGAGACTAACGTGAGGTAAAGTAAATAATTCATTAATCAGAACACTATGGATCAGATATGAAAATATCTGAAAAGTTATTTTAGGAAATGATAACTTTGTGATCTGAATATTTTCCTTGGTGCCCCGACTTCCTAGTTAATTATGGTTACATGATTAATCAGTCTAATCGCGTAATACTAATTAAAGAGAATCTTTGATAAAACTAAGTCTTCAATTTAAGGATAGTAAAGACACGACACTGTATATTCATATACTGTATCTCAGTCTCTTTCTCTGCTATAGTCACATATACAGTGGAATGGGGCATTTGGTTATCATGGTAACTTCTCTCCTGTGCCATGTTGTTGTCTGTGCCGATAGGGAGCAAATCCATGTACATAACAGTACTTACCTAGCAAATCCTGACCAATAGGATGAATTCATATAGGATGAAGCTACTGTATCACGGCGAGTTTACCAGCCTTACCCTTTGACCCCTCTTGATTCACAGGGCAGCCGGCCCATTTTTATCTTATCTGATTCAGTAGCATTTCCAGAGGGACTTTCTTCCTGACTGCCCAGATGCCATAGTTCCCACAGAACCCTCTCACACTGGGGGATTTCTCATTAAAACCACATTAAGCTCAGTTCTTATATGTGAAAATATAGTTAACCACATTGAAAAGATGTGTGGTTAATTTCTTTATGGCACATTCAGTCGAAAAGGAACATTTTAGAGCGACACTTTGTCTCTGTCCATTTGAATGTGGTTGGGTGAAGCTGAATAAATGTTGCCCGTTTGTCCAGACAGATAGTTAATGCTTTGTAATAATATCGGTCTGGTTAACTAGACTAGAAGAAATCCATGCAGATTAAGTCATGTGTCAACCATTTAAATGTTTTGATAAACTTGAAAATGTCAGGAAGCAAATTCACAGTCGAGTCATTCACTGTCTGCTGTCTGCTGCTGCACTCTCCTGTCAATCAACTGACAGGTTCACGCTCTCTCTCTCGCTCTCTCGCTCTCTCGCTCTCCCTCTCCCTCGCTCTCTCGCTCTCTCGTTCTCGCTCTCTCTCTCCACTGTGGGTGCCAGCTATCACCCCCAGTAGACACTGGTTCCTGCTACATGTCGACATGAAGAGATTACCACATCCTGTAGTTCAGGTCCAGGAAAGAGACAAAGGCACTCTCAGCTAAAACTCCCATGAGACGAAGAGAGAGAGAGAGAGATAAGGATATATATACAGAGAGAGAATATGATAGAGAGAGAGAGGGGATAGAGAGAATAGGATAGAGAGAGAGAGAGAGAGACAGAGAGACAGAGAGAGAGAGAGAGAGAGAGAGAGAGAGAGAGACTAATGTTTATGTAGTGGTAATCACCAGAGCTCAGGGAAGGCTGGGGTTGGATTATCGCCTGTCTGTGTGGCATGTAGCAGAGTAGAGATGGGGCACACAGTGAACTACCATAGTGGCTCTGCACAGCAACCATAATGATAAGCACCTGATACCACCCTGTTTTAACACACACACAGTCCCCTTAGTGATAAGGCTGTTACACCATACCCACTCTCTTTTCCCCTGAGATTATACTGTACCCACACAGAGCCCAGATCTGCCATGATCGGGCTCTGTGCCTACCAGGGTAACCATGGCAACTGCCCCCACTCTGTCCATTCCGTGCCAGCTCCCTGGCATCCAGCCTGTGGCCTCATCTCTACTAAATAACACATTATAGGAACACACTTGTTCCCACTTGTTGACCGACTTCAGATGTCAGCAAAAAGTCTCAAGTCTTGATTACTGTAAGTTATTAGTCAACTCAATACTTTCAGTTCAATTCATTGTACTAGACTTTTAATAGGACTTTGTGCTCTTTGAGTTGAAAATAGACAATGAACATTTACTGTCATCCACACTGACACAGCTGACAAGAATGGTGTCACAGAGTAGAGTGTCAAATCATGGTAGCTTATCATCTAATCATGTAATCACCACGTCTCAGTCAGTCTAAATAGGGCCTCTTCCATTTCTCAGGATGTTCTGATTGGCTCCTTAATTAGAGCTTGATAATATCATCCTCCCAGGGGTGAAAGTAGATTTCATTTCTTCCCGGTACGGCACCTCCTATGTGTGCAAAAAACTATTTGAGTCCTAATCATAGAATTACAAATACAATCCCAATTTATTTAATAGGATTTCTGTGGGCCTAATATTACAGATTTGTCATTTAACTTTTAAAATGTATTACCTTTAAATGTGGAATTAACATAACCAGTCCTGATGTTTTCATCTGATTGTCAAACAATCCCTTCAAAAGGCTCCTATAAGCCTGGCGACCTGCACGCGTTCTTCCACACAAACAATCCCTTCAAAAGGCTCCTATAAGCCTGGCGACCTGCACGCGTTCTTCCACTCAAACAATCCCTTCAAAAGGCTCCTATAAGCCTGGCGACCTGCATGCGTTCTTCCACTCAAACAATCCCTTCAAAAGGCTCCTATAAGCCTGGCGACCTGCACGCGTTCTTCCACTCAAACAATCCCTTCAAAAGGCTCCTATAAGCCTGGCGACCTGCACACGTTCTTCCACACAAACAATCCCTTCAAAAGGCTCCTATAAGCCTGGCGACCTGCACACGTTCTTCCACTCAAACATATTCCTCCTGCATCCATACTACGGTGAACTGAGCACCCGCCATTTGAGGAATGGAAGGAGAAATCTGGAACAAAACTCCAAGAAGTGTAATGAATGACATTCTGTGATGGTCATCCATCAGGCCTACACTTGTAACCTGACTTGATGTGTCCACTGTCCTCGCGCGTCTCGGCCACTCATCTCTGCCTTTGCAAAATATCACTGTTATCGTCCAACACCACTGCACTTTGGAGCGTATTCCACACATGTTCATGTCCATTCCCACATGTTTCATGTGGGTAACATGTGTTAATGATAAATACTAGTGTAATAGCCTACAGTTTGAATTATTGTGATAGGCTCATGTCCAACTGATACGGCATACCTCCACTATTTATTTTGATGGTACCGGACAGTACCGGACAGTACAGGACAGTGCCAGACAGTACAGGGCAGTACCAGACAGTACAGGGCAGTACAGGGCAGTGCCAGACAGTACAGGGCAGTACCAGACAGTACAAGACAGTACCGGACAGTACAGGGCAGTACAGGGCAGTACCAGACAGTATCAGGCAGTACCGGACAGTACCGGTCAGTACAGGACAGTACAGGGCAGTACCAGACAGTACAGGGCAGTACAGGACAGTAGCGGACAGTACAGGGCAGTACCGGACAGTACAGGGCAGTACCGGACAGGACAGTACCAGACAGTATCAGACAGTACCAGACAGTACCGGACAGGACAGTACCAGACAGTACCAGACAGGACAGTACCGGACAGTACAGGGCAGTACCGGACAGGACAGTACCAGACAGTACAGGACAGTACAGGACAGTACCAGACAGTACCGGACAGGACAGGACAGTACCTGACAGGACAATACAGGGCAGTACAGGGCAGTACCGGACAGAACATTACCAGACAGTACCAGACAGGACAGTACCAGACAGTACCAGCCAGTACCGGACAGGACAGTACCGGACAGTACTGGACAGGACAGTACCAGACAGTACCGGACAGGACAGCACCAGACAGTACATGACAGTACAGGACAGTACCTGACAGGACAGTACAGGGCAGTACAGGGCAGTTCCAGACAGTACAGGGCAGTACCAGACAGTACCGGACAGTACAGGACAGTACAGGGAAGTACAGGGCAGTACCAGCAGTACCGGGCAGTACCAGACAGTACCGGACAATACAGGGCAGTACCAGACAATACAGGGCAGTACCAGACAGTACAGGGCAGTACCGGGCAGTACAGGGCAGTACCAGACAGTACCGGACAGTACCGGACAGTACCGGACAGTACCGGACAGTACAGGACAGTACAGGACAGTACCAGACAGTACAGGGCAGTACAGGGCAGTACCGGACAGTACAGGGCAGTACCGGACAGTACCGGACAGTACAGGACAGTACCGGACAGTACAGGACAGTACAGGGCAGTACCGGACAGTACCGGACAGTACAGGACAGTACAGGGCAGTACCGGACAGTACCGGACAGTACCGGACAGTACAGGGCAGTACAGGGCAGTACAGGACAGTACAGGACAGTACAGGGCAGTACAGGACAGTACCAGACAGTACAGGACAGTACAGGACAGTACAGGGCAGTACCAGACTGTACAGGGAAGTACCAGACAGTACAGGACAGTACAGGACAGTACAGGACAGTACAGGACAGTACCGGACAGTACCGGCCAGTACCGGACAGTGTAGGACAGTACCGGCTTACTTTCACCCCCTCTCTCATACATGATTGGATATGTGATATCACAAAGTATGATCACACATGATTACACCACCAGCCATGTAGACTAAAGCCTGGAGCACCTCTCTTGAGGAGGAGGAGGAGGAGGAAGGGAGGGAGGGAGGAGGCTTTCATAGCAGACCTACACCAGACTCCTTACCTGTATCCCAGTTGGCACCCTATTCCACAGGGCTCTGGGCAAACGAAGTGTACACCACAACAACTGTCATAGCCATTTCACCTGTCGTTTATTTAACTGTCGAGACAGATATGTCGAGACAATATTTAAGCATAGCGGTTGCGTAAGTGAACATCGTCTGCCACATTATAAACTGTCTTTTTAAGCAGCGTCAATCTGGAGCATCAGCTGTGTGTGTGTGTGTGTGTGTGTGTGTGTGTGTGTGTGTGTGTGTGTGTGTGTGTGTGTGTGTGTGTGTGTGTGTGTGTGTGTGTGTGTGTGTGTGTGTGTGTGTGTGTGTGTGTGTGTGTGTGTGTGTGTGTGTGTGTGTGGCTAATTGTCAGGGAGCTGCCCGTGTTTTTGCTGAGCCACATTGTTACAGTATAATGAGATGATGCATTGCTTTTCTCATGCTCTGTTTTCACAACAAAGACAAGCGAAGGGGGTTCAGAGAGGGGAAGGGGAGAGAGTGTTCGGAGAGGGGAAGAGAGGGTTCAGAGAGGGGGAGAGAGGGTTCAGAGAGGGGGAGAGAGGGTTCAGAGAGGGGAAGAGAGGGTTCAGAGAGGGGAAGAGAGGGTTCAGAGAGGGGAAGAGAGGGTTCCGAGAGGGGGAGAGGGTTCAGAGAGGGGGAGAGGGGAAGAGAGGGGGAGAGGGGAAGAGAGGGGAAGAGGGTTCAGAGAGGGGGAGAGAGGGTTCAGAGAGGGGGAGAGGGTTCAGAGAGAGGGTTCAGAGAGGGGGAGAGAGTTCAGAGAGGGGTAGAGGGTTCAGAGAGGAAGAGAGGGTTCAGAGAAGGGGAAGAGAGGGTTCAGAGAGGGGGAGAGAGGGTTAAGAGAGGGTTCAGAGAGGGGAAGAGAGAGGGGAAGAGAGGGAGAGGGTTCAGAGAGGGGGAGAGGGTTCAGAGAGGGGGAGAGAGGAAGAGAGGGGAAGAGAGGGGAAGAGGGTTCAGAGAGGGGGAGAGAGGGTTCAGAGAGGGGGAGAGGGTTCAGAGAGAGGGTTCAGAGAGGGGGAGAGGGTTCAGAGAGGAAGAGAGGGTTCAGAGAGAGGGTTCAGAGAGGAAGAGAGGGTTCAGAGAGAGGGTTCAGAGAGGAAGAGAGGGTTCAGAGAAGGGGAAGAGAGGGTTCAGAGAGGGGGAGAGAGGGTTAAGAGAGGGTTCAGAGAGGGGAGAGGGGAAGAGAGAGGGGAAGAGAGGGAGAGGGTTCAGAGAGGGGGAGAGGGTTCAGAGAGGAAGAGAGGGGGAGAGAGGAAGAGAAGAATCGGAGAGGGGGAGAGAGGGTTCAGAGAGCGGGAGAGAGGGGAAGAGAGGGTTCAGAGAGGGGAAGAGAGGGTTCAGAGAGGGGAAGAGAGGGGAAGAGAGGGTTCAGAGAGGGTTCAGAGAGGGGAAGAGAGGGTTCAGAGAGGGGAGAGGGTTCAGAGAGGGGGAGAGGGTTCAGAGAGAGGAAGAGAGGGGGAGAGGGGGAGAGGGGGAGAGGGTTAAGAGAGGGGAAGAGAGGGGAAGAGAGGGGGAGAGGGGAAGAGAGGGGGAGAGAGGGGAAGAGAGGGAGAGAGGGTTCAGAGGGGGGGAGAGGGGAAGAGAGGAAGAGAGGAGTCGGAGAGGGGGTGACAGGAAGAGAGGGAGAGAGGAGTCAGAGAGGATTCAGAGAGGGGGAGAGGGTTCAGAGAGGGGGAGAGGGTTCAGAGAGGGGGAGAGGGTTCAGTTAGGGTGAGAGAGGAAGAGAGGAGTCGGAGAGGGGGAGAGGGGGAGAGGGGGAGAGAGGAAGAGAGGGAGAGAGAGAAACAGATAGAGAATGACAGAAACAGACACAGCACTGTGATTTAGATGAGATGCCAGAAACAGCACAAAGCAGTGGAGATTGATCACAGAAAAGATACACTGTTAACTGAGAAGAAAGATGCCCATAACCTTTTATGTGGCTGTTTATCTTGTACAAAATAGTGTCATTTTCTCTCTGTGGTCGTCTCCACAGCAGGGTTCTTTTGGTGAGACACATTTCCATGCTGAATATCCATTTAGTTTGCCTCGTGGCAAGTTGTTATAGCAGAGAGGAATAGAGGGTGATATGCAATATGTGCTTGTTATAGAGAGGGTCAAGATTGACACCTCTGCTTCTAATTCCCTCTTAAAACACACAATACTAAAGTCATATTTTCAGCAACTAGCACTTAAGTATCTAAGATTTTTTTTTGTACATTTTTACCTCATCACATTTACATATTTTTACATCATCCTATTTACACATTTTTACATTATCATATTTACATATTTTTACATCATCCTATTTACATATTCTTACATGATCATATTTACATATTTTTACATCATCCTATTTACATATTCTTACATGATCATATTTACATATTTTTACATCATCACATTTGTAGCCTGGTTGCCAGTCTGTTTCTGCTTCCGCATGTCAACAATGACAAGGAAGTGCAAACGTGTATTCGAGGTTTAAAAAGGATTCTAAAGTTAGAAATTTCCACTTTGAAAATTCTGACTTGATTTGCCCAAACAAAACATGTATCAACCCCTACAAAAATGTCCAGTCATTATAATCCACTATTCTCCTGCTGTAGCAAACTGGCTCAAATGAAGATCCTTCATCGGTATGTTCTTTGAGACACAGCCAGACCAACATCCAGACACCTACTGTACCATGTCCTAGACCTACATCTGTATCTAGGATATGGAACACTGTTACCATGGTGACCTATGGTTGTCATCTATAGCCTATTTCCCTCAGCTACGGTTGAGTTCCTGTCTGTCTGTCTGTCTGAATCTCAAGGTAAAACACACACACACTCAATACTGCCTGATAAGGTTTGTGGTGTCTTTCACCGGCAGCTTTCTATTCCTGACCAAGGAGTTCTCCCTAAGGACATTTAGCCAGGAACACTTCATTCAAAACGTAGCGGTAGCTATTAGCTTTGGTAATGGATTCTGCTGGGATTAAAATGCTAGACGACTTGCTGGCTATTTCGGGCCTTATTTAAAAGTGATCAGTCTTGACCCACATTATGTAAGCCCGGTGTTCATGCCTGGGATTTCAGCAGGGATGGTGGGAACAGAGTTGTGTGAGACCTGCGGTCATGTTACAGTCTGAAAGGCTTTGAAGGTCAGTGGAGGAGAGTGGAGGAAAAATGTGTCAGTGATTTAAAAATCCTGTTTTGAGTTTGCTTTGTATGGATGGGACAACCATCTTTTCTAAATGAATTATGGTTATGATAATAGGCGACTTCATTTCCAACATAGGAAAGGCCAGTGCTGCATGTAAATAGATATTCATAATGACATCATCTATTGTCTCCACCTCTAAGCATTGTGTCTCTCTCTTCTCCTAAGGTGGGTGAGGGGCCAGGATTGTCTTGGAATCTTCATACATTAAATGTTCTGTGACAACCCACAAGCATTTTATTGACCAGGAGACCAGGACATACACACAGCAGGGAGGGAATCCATGGGCCATTTCATTTGTTTGCATCATGGAGAGAGAGAGAGCATCAGTGTTTAGTGCTCAGGGCTGTTCTGAGGCTTGTTCTGAGTGTTGCCTCCTCCTCTAGTTCTACTGTGGCTCCGGTGCTGCAGTCAGAGGGTCTGCTGTGACTCCGGTGCTGCAGTCAGAGGGTCTGCTGTGGCTCCGGTGCTGCAGTCAGAGGGTCTGCTGTGGCTCCGGTGCTGCAGTCAGAGGGTCTGCTGTGGCTCCGGTGCTGCAGTCAGAGGGTCTGCTGTGGCTCCGGTGCTGCAGTCAGAGGGTCTGCTGTGGCTCCGGTGCTGCAGTCAGAGGGTCTGCTGTGACTCCGGTGCTGCAGTCAGAGGGTCTGCTGTGGCTCCGGTGCTGCAGTCAGAGGGTCTGCTGTGGCTCCGGTGCTGCAGTCAGAGGGTCTGCTGTGGCTCCGGTGCTGCAGTCAGAGGGTCTGCTGTGGCTCCGGTGCTGCAGTCAGAGGGTCTGCTGTGGCTCCGGTGCTGCAGTCAGAGGGTCTGCTGTGGCTCCGGTGCTGCAGTCAGAGGGTCTGCTGTGGCTCCGGTGCTGCAGTCAGAGGGTCTGCTGTGGCTCCGGTGCTGCAGTCAGAGGGTCTGCTGTGGCTCCGGTGCTGCAACTAGAGGTTCTGCAGGTTGGGCACGGCTGCAGGCTGCAGCATGAACAGGTCTGGCTCACACCTGCTCTACTGTATAACCCACTGGGCACTGACGTCACTTCAACGTCTTGTTGGGATTTACTTCTGATTGAGTTGTCAACTCACGTGAATTCAAAGTGAAATCAAGTCCAATGTGAACCATGTCATTGAATATAGGTTAAATGTTTGGTGAACAAAACACTAATGTTCCAGAAATTCCTTTATGTTGATGACTTTATGCAAATCCAATCAGTTTTCCACGTTCCTTCAACGTCATCAGAATCAGTTGAAATGACGTGGTCAATGTTGATTCAGAGTTTGTGGCCAGTGTGAGGTCTGTCCTCCAGTCCATCCGTCCACCTGTTCAATCCCCAGCTACGTCCTGTTCAATCCCCAGCTACGTCCTGTTCAATCCCCAGCTACGTCCTGTTCAATCCCCAGCTACGTCCTGTTCAATCCCCAGCTACGTCCTGTTCAATCCCCAGCTACGTCCTGTTCAATCCCCAGCTACGTCCTCCCTAGATAATGATGTATTGATTATGTAGATTGTTGGGGAGATACTTCCAGTGTTCAGAATAAGCCATCAGTGTGTAAGTGGGCGTTGTTGCCTAAAAACAGAGACAGTGTGGCTGGATGGATTGAATGCGTCCCTTGGACCCAATGCTAATGCATTGCTCACAGATACGCTATTGTTGTCCTGTCAACTGATCATGTAATATTCCTCACTGTGCTAAAGCTCTGTGCAGACAGAGAGATGTGTGGGGAACTCCTTCTCTGCTACCTCTACTTATGCTTCCACACAAACCCAGCCTGCGTACGTGTGTGTGTGTCTGTGGAGTTTTGTCTTGGAGGAATCCCAGTATTGAATTGGCTGGTGGGAACCTTATGTAATAATGGGAAATTAGGACTTTCTAGAATAGTAGAAGGCCGTCTGTTAGATGTGTTATATGGCTGTGTGTGTGTTATATGGCTGTGTGTGTTATATGGCTGTGTTTGGTACAGTATATGGCTGTGTGTGTGTGTTATATGGCTGTGTTTGGTACAGTATATGGCTGTGTGTGTGTTATATGGCTGTGTTCGGTTACAGTACATGGCTGTGTGTGTGTTATATGGCTGTGTTTGGTACAGTATATGGCTGTGTGTGTGTGTTATATATGGCTGTGTGTGTGTTATATGGCTGTGTGTGTATTATATGGCTGTGTTTGGTACAGTGTATGGTTGTGTGTGTGTTATATGGCTGTGTTTGGTTACAGTACATGGCTGTGTGTGTGTTATATGGCTGTGTTTGGTACAGTATATGGCTGTGTGTGTGTTATATGGCTGTGTTTGGTACAGTATATGGCTGTGTGTGTGTTATATGGCTGTGTGTGTGTTATATGGCTGTGTGTGTATTATATGGCCGGGATGTGTGTTATATGGCTGTGTTTGGTACAGTATATGGCTGTGTGTTTGTTATATGGCTGTGTGTATTATATGGCTCTGTGTGTATTATGGCTCTGTGTGTGTTATGGCTCTGTGTGTGTTATGGCTCTGTGTGTGTTATGGCTCTGTGTGTGTTATGGCTGTGTGTGTTATGGCTCTGTGTGTGTTATGGCTCTGTGTGTGTTATGGCTCTGTGTGTGTTATGGCTCTGTGTGTGTTATGGCTGTGTGTGGTTATGGCTGTGTGTTATGGCTTTGTGTGTTATGGCTGTGTGTTATGGCTGTGTGTGGTTATGGCTGTGTGTGTTATGGCTGTGTGTGTTATGGCTCTGTGTGTGTTATGGCTCTGTGTGTGTTATGGCTGTGTGTTATGGCTGTGTGTTATCGCTGTGTGTGGTTATGGCTGTGTGTGGTTATGGCTGTGTGTTATGGCTGTGTGTTATGGCTCTGTGTGTGTTATGGCTCTGTGTGTGTTATGGCTGTGTGTGGTTATGGCTGTGTGTGTTATGGCTGTGTGTGTTATGGCTGTGTGTGTTATGGCTGTGTGTTATGGCTGTGTGTGTTATGGCTGTGTGTGGTTATGGCTGTGTGTTATGGCTGTGTGTTAACATTCCCCTATTATAACCTTTAACGTAAATCAACACATCAGTTACAGCATTTCTCTAAAACTGGGTCCTGAGATTGTACAAACGATGATATGTGGAATGGTCACACACACACACACACACACACACACACACACACACACACACACACACACACACACACACACACACACACACACACACACACACACACACACACACACACACACACACACACACACACACTACTGTAACTCGTGGTGTATGATGTAAATAGAGGGGCGTCATTTCAGATGTACAAAGTGACCCTCCTATAAACGTTATGCTAGTTTAGTATTCAGGCTCCTCTATGCTAATGTTGGAAGGGAAACACTTCTTTGTGATGTGTCTTCTTCCTCTGTGAGTCCATGTAGCTCTAACATCTCACTTACAGTATAGATCTGCAGAGAGTGACGGGGTCACGTACTGTATCTGTGTCCTCTCATTGGTCTCTGTGCTCTAGCGTTTTGTAAAGTCAACTTCTATGACTTAGCTCTATTAAAGTGGATCTGATGGCTTAGTTAGTTGGAGCATGATGGTGACAAAATACAAGTTATGGGTTTGAATTCTGCTGTCTATACTGAAGTATACTAGCTGGTGTGCAGGGTTTTGCTCCAGCCCTGTACAAACACATGACAAGGCCAAACAAGGAGGTCTCGAGGCACAGCTGATTAATAGAATCAGGTGTGTTAGAGTAGGGCTGGATCAAAACCCTGCGTGATTGTAGCTCTTCAGGAGTAGGGTTGACCTCCCTTGGCCTGAGGCACACTCTCTTTACAGGATTAACGTGTTCCTTACTGTCTCTAACACCTCTCCTTACCTCTCATCTCATCACCTCTCTCCTCTCATCACCTCTCCTCTCCTCTCATCACCTCTCTCCTCTCATCACCTCCTCTCCTCATTTCTCCTTACCTCTCCTCATCTCTCCCCTCCAATCACCTCTCTCCTCTCCTCACCTCACCTCCTCTCTCCTTTCCTCAACCATCACCTCTCCTCACCTCACCTCATCTCTCATCAACTCTCCTCTCTTCACCTCACATCTCCTCTCCACTCCTCACCTCACCTCACCTCCTCTCCTCAACTCTCCTCTCTTCACCTCCTCTCCTCAACTCTCCTCTCATCACCTCTCTCCTCTCATCAACTCCTCTCCTCATTTCTCCTTACCTCTCCTCATCTCTCCCCTCCAATCACCTCTCTCCTCTCCTCTCCTCACCTCACCTCTCTCCTTTCCTCAACCATCATCTCTCCTCACCTCACCTCATCTCTCTTCACCTCTCCTCTCTTCACCTCACCTCTCCTCTCCACTCCTCACCTCACCTCACCTCCTCTCCTCAACTCTCCTGAACTCTCTCCTCAACTCTCACTTCTACTCACCTCACCTCTCCTCATCTCTCCTCACCTCTCTCCTCACATCTCCTCTCCTCACCTCTCTCCTCTCCTCTACTCACCTCACCCCTCCTCACCTCTCCTCACCTCTCTCCTCTCCTCACCTCTCTCCTCACCTCACCTCTCCTCTCCTCACCTCACATCTCTCCTCTACTCACCTCTCCTCAGCTCTCCTCTCCTCTGCTCATCTCTCCTCACCTCTCCTCACCTCACCTCTCCTCAGCTCACCTCACCCCTCCTCATCTCTCCTCACCTCTCTCCTCTAATCACCTCTCTCCTCTAATCACCTCTCTCCTCACCTCTCTCCTCTACTCACCTCTCCTCAAGAGTCACGTCATCTGCTGTGGATCATTCAGCAGCTCACACTAGTGTCTCCTTCTGTGTGCTGTCTTGTCCAGTTTGTGTGTGTGTGGTGTGTGTGTGCCCCTTTGCGTATCCCATGTTGTTTTGCCTGGCAGAAGGGGCGTGTGGATGGGGATGGGGTGGGGAGCTGATAGCAGGTGTTAGCATTTTGCTGGAGTAGAGAGATCCATCTTTGATATCTCCACAGGAGAGAAAGCTCCATGTGGGTCTCCTCCTCTCCACAGCTCAGGAATAGAATGGCCATACATCATCCTGGCCCCGCGTGGCTAGATACAGCTGTCGCTGCTGCACTCGGCACACACACACTCACACACACACACACACACACACACACACACACACACACACACACACACACACACACACACACACACACACACACACACACATTCACACACACATTCAAACACACACACATTCAAACACGCACACATTCACACACACACACACACACACATTCACACACACATTCAAACACACACACATTCAAACACGCACACATTCACACACACTCATGCGAGCACATAAACCCACACTAATATGCACACATGAACACGTCCCCCCCATGTACACACATACACATGCACACGAATACGTGCATGGACACACACACACGAACACACATCATCTTGGAGATACAAAACATGTCGGACACACACACACACACTAACACACATCATCTTGGAGATACAAAACATGTCGGACACACACACACACACTAACACACATCATCTTGGAGATACAAAACATGTCTGACACACACACACACACACACACACTAACACACATCATCTTGGAGATACAAAACATGTCTGACATACACACTAACACACATCATCTTGGAGATACAAAACATGTCTGACACACACACACACTAACACACATCATCTTGGAGATACAAAACATGTCTGACACACACACACACACTAACACACATCATCTTGGAGATACAAAACATGTCTGACACACACACACACACTAACACACATCATCTTGGAGATACAAAACATGTCGGACACACACACACACACACACACACTAACACACATCATCTTGGAGATACAAAACATGTCGGACACACACACACACACACACACACACACACACACACTAACACACATCATCTTGGAGATACAAAACATGTCGGACACACACACACACACACACTAACACACATCATCTTGGAGATACAAAACATGTCTGACACACACACACACACTAACACACATCATCTTGGAGATACAAAACATTTCTGACACACACACACACACACTAACACACATCATCTTGGAGATACAAAACATGTCTGACACACACACACACACTAACACACATCATCTTGGAGATACAAAACATGTCGGACACACACACACACACTAACACAAATGGAGATACAGAACATGTCGGACACACACACACACACACACACTAACACACATCATCTTGGAGATACAAAACATGTCGGACACACACACACACACACACACTAACACACATCATCTTGGAGATACAAAACATGTCGGACACACACACACACACTAACACACATCATCTTGGAGATACAAAACATGTCGGACACACACACACACACACACACACACACACACACACACACACACACACACACACACACACACACACACACACACACACACACACACACACACACACACACACTAACACACATCATCTTGGAGATACAAATCATGTCTGACACACACACACACACACACACACACTAACACACATCATCTTGGAGATACAAAACATGTCTGACACACACACACACACTAACACACATCATCTTGGAGATACAAAACATGTATGACACACACACACACACTAACACACATCATCTTGGAGATACAAAACATGTCTGACACACACACACACACACTAACACACATCATCTTGGAGATACAAAACATGTATGACACACACACACTAACACACATCATCTTGGAGATACAAAACATGTCTGACACACACACACACACACACACACACACTAACACACATCATCTTGGAGATACAAAACATGTATGACACACACACACACACTAACACACATCATCTTGGAGATACAAAACATGTCTGACACACACACACACACTAACACACATCATCTTGGAGATACAAAACATGTCTGACACACACACACACACACACACACACACTAACACACATCATCTTGGAGATACAAAACATGTCTGACACACACACACACACACTAACACACATCATCTTCGAGATACAGAACATGTCGTTTTGTTCTCCAGCAGTCAAAGCGGATTATCAATAAAATACTTCAGTTTGACCTCAACGTGGATCACTAATTCATTAACCTGACTAATATTGAGTTGCACCCACTTTTAGCCATCAGATCAGCCTCAGTTTGTCGGGGCACGCTTGGTGAAGCAGAATTCACCAAGCGTTTGGATTGTTCACCCACTAATAGGGAACGTGAGCTGGGATTAGACCGTCATGAGACAGGTTAGTTTTACCCTACTGATGATGTGTTGTTGCAATAGTTCTTTTTTGTTTTTTGTTGCAAAAGAAAAAATACCTGCATGCTAAATTTTGCGACAAACAATTTCACACTTGTCAAAATGCACATTCTGTACCAGGGAAGGACAATGGGGAAGAGGGGAAAAAGGTGAGTCTACAAGGTGTCGAAAGTGTTCCACAGGGATGCTGGCCCATGTTGACTCCAATGCTTCCCACAGTTGTGTCAAGTTGGCTGGATGTCCTTTGAGTGGTGGACCGTTCTTGATTCACACAGGAAAATGTTGAGCGTGAAAAACTCAGCAGCTTTGCAGTTCTTGACACACTCAAACCGGTGCGCCTGGCACCTACTACCATATCCTGTTCAAAGGCACTTAAATCTTTTGTCTTTCCCATTCACCCTCTGAATGACACACATACACAATCCATGTCTAATTGTCTCAAGGCTTAACAATCCTTCTTTAACCTGTCTTCTCCCCTTCATCTACACTGATTGAAGTGGATTTAACAGGTGACATCAATAAGGCATCATAGCTTTCACTTGGACATCTTATGTCATGGAAAGAGCTCCTAATGTCCTGAACACTCAGTGTATATGCTATTTAGGAGATGCTTTTATCCGAAGCCATCTACTATAAGTGTATATATTTTTGTGGCCCCAGCGGGAATAGAACCCGTGGTCCTGGCCTGGCTAGTGCCATGCTCTACCAACTGAGCCACACAGGACCGGTTAGCTTAATGAATGGTGCTATAATGTGAATGTTAGTTGTTACTCATACCAGGGTTAAACCATTGACTGGTGGCATCTGGTTCCATTGAAGAAGGGAAGAACGGTCTGGGAAGAGAGAAAGGGTAGAGATCTATGTGTAACAACACCTCTTCAGTGAGAGTGGAGGAGAGCAGGAGCGAGGGGATGGAGAGAGAGAGAGGGGGCGTAGTTGTATCTGAAAGGGAGGTTAACCAGGCACATATTCAACAGTCCAACTGAACTGTGAAGAGTAGCTGCGTTAGAGAGGGAAGACAGAGCTCATATTACTCACTTGTTGTACTCCATCGTGCACAGTATTTACAATTCATTCACTATGACAAAGAAGGACTGCATTTTGAATTTGTTTGCTGGTTGTTGTTTGTTTAAAGAATTTAACGTGTGTGTGTGTGTGTGTGTGTGTGTGTGTGTGTGTGTGTGTGTGTGTGTGTGTGTGTGTGTGTGTGTGTGTGTGTGTGTGTGTGTGTGTGTGTGTGTGTGTGTGTGTGTGTGTGTGTGTGTGTGTGTGTGTGTGTGAAAAACATGACTATACAAAATCTGAGTGAAGGAATAATATTTCAGAGAGAGACATAGAGAGATGAATAAGAAGCGAGAGAGAGAAAGGAGGGAGAGAAAATAGAGAGAGAAACAGAGGGAGTGTGTGGGAGGGAGGGAAGGTGATAATTGAGCTCTCCCAAACGGAGAATAATATTTTCCTCTCCTTTCGCTCCTTTTGTTGTTTGGTTCCTGTATTCTCCCTCGTAAACACCACACATATCCCCAGCATTGTGCCAGGCTGACTAATCGCTGTACACAGGGACGGATGTGGGCGTCCAGCTCAGCCAGCCCAGCCAGGCCAATTAGTTGAGGACAGAGAGAGACGTGTAGCGATGAGAGGAGTCACGCTCCCTCACTAAGACGGGTTCCATTAATCAGTGGTAAAGAGCCTGGGCTGTATTCTGCTGTCGTCAGCTGGGCTGTACTGCTCCTATGTTCTGTTCAGGTTGACTGTTTGTCTGTACAGGCGATGCTTCAGTCCTTCTTACTGTTTACAAGCCGTCTGTTGTTTTGTAGCTCTTTGATTGGAATGAACAAGAGAGCTGACAAAACCCTTTGTTTTATCGGTGGATCTGATGGGTGTCTGTGTGTGTGGCTGTGTTTGGTGTGTGTGTGTGAGAGTGTGTGTGTTTTAACGTACTGTATGTCTGCATTCGTATGTTTGTGTTTTTCTTTGCGCCTGGGTCTACTCTGCATGAGAACAGCCCTGTGGCGAGTGTTGTCCACTCTCCTCTTCTTTTGCCCATTTAGCTGTGGCTCTGACCCTGGATCTGCCCAGCTGAGGGAGATGCTGTCGGGCTCCAGCTGCTCTCTGCTCCCTCAGACCCCCTCCCACTGACTCAGAGTCAGCCCATAGGCAGCCCATCTCTCTCTGCTCCCTCTCTCGTCAACAGCTGTGCCCACAGACTGACACGCTCATGCACGAAAGCACACACACACACACACACACACACACACACACGCAAAAAGTCTGTCCCAGAGAGCCTCACTAACAGTAATTCAACCATCAAATGTCCTCAAGATGACTTGCCCAGTTTACTAAAGCCTCTCTCTTCTGGCTGTTACTGTGTTGGATGAGGCCTCCCTCTTCTGGATGTTACTGTGTTGGATGAGGCCTCTCTCCTCTGGCTGTTACTGTGTTGGATGAGGCCTCTCTCCTCTGGCTGTTACTGTGTTGGATGAGGCCTCTCTCCTCTGGCTGTTACTGTGTTGGATGAGGCCTCTCTCCTCTGGCTGTATCTGTGTTGGATGAGGCCTCTCTCCTCTGGTTGTTACTGTGTTGGATGAGGCCTCTCTCCTCTGGCTGTTACTGTGTTGGATGAGGCCTCTCTCCTCTGGCTGTTACTGTGTTGGATGAGGCCTCTCTCCTCTGGCTGTTACTGTGTTGGATGAGGCCTCTCTCTCCTCTGGCTGTTACTGTGTTGGATGAGGCCTCCCTCCTCTGGCTGTTACTGTGTTGGATGAGGCCTCTCTCCTCTGGCTGTTACTGTGTTGGATGAGGCCTCTCTCCTCTGGCTGTTACTGTGTTGGATGAGGCCTCTCTCCTCTGGTTGTTACTGTGTTGGATGAGGCCTCTCTCCTCTGGCTGTATCTGTGTTGGATGAGGCCTCTCTCCTCTGGCTGTTACTGTGTTGGATGAGGCCTCTCTCCTCTGGCTGTATCTGTGTTGGATGAGGCCTCCCTCCTCTGGCTGTTACTGTGTTGGATGAGGCCTCTCTCTCCTCTGGCTGTTACTGTGTTGGATGAGGCCTCCCTCTCCTCTGGCTGTTACTGTGTTGGATGAGGCCTCTCTCCTCTGGCTGTATCTGTGTTGGATGAGGCATCTCTCCTCTGGCTGTTACTGTGTTGGATGAGGCCTCTCTCCTCTGGCTGTATCTGTGTTGGATGAGGCCTCCCTCCTCTGGCTGTTACTGTGTTGGATGAGGCCTCTCTCCTCTGGCTGTTACTGTGTTGGATGAGGCCTCTCTCCTCTGGCTGTTACTGTGTTGGATGAGGCCTTTCTCCTCTGGCTGTTACTGTGTTGGATGAGGCCTCTCTCCTCTGGCTGTTACTGTGTTGGATGAGGCCTCTCTCCTCTGGCTGTTACTGTGTTGGATGAGGCCTCCCTCCTCTGGCTGTTACTGTGTTGGATGAGGCCTCTCTCCTCTGGCTGTTACTGTGTTGGATGAGGCCTCTCTCCTCTGGCTGTTACTGTGTTGGATGAGGCCTCCCTCCTCTGGCTGTTACTGTGTTGGATGAGGCCTCTCTCTCCTCTGGCTGTTACTGTGTTGGATGAGGCCTCCCTCTCCTCTGGCTGTTACTGTGTTGGATGAGGCCTCTCTCCTCTGGCTGTATCTGTGTTGGATGAGGCATCTCTCCTCTGGCTGTTACTGTGTTGGATGAGGCCTCCCTCCTCTGGCTGTTACTGTGTTGGATGAGGCCTCTCTCTCCTCTGGCTGTTACTGTGTTGGATGAGGCCTCTCTCCTCTGGCTGTATCTGTGTTGGATGAGGCCTCTCTCCTCTGGCTGTTACTGTGTTGGATGAGGCCTCTCTCTCCTCTGGCTGTTACTGTGTTGGATGAGGCCTCCCTCCTCTGGCTGTTACTGTGTTGGATGAGGCCTCTCTCCTCTGGCTGTTACTGTGTTGGATGAGGCCTCTCTCTCCTCTGGCTGTTACTGTGTTGGATGAGGCCTCTCTCCTCTGGCTGTTACTGTGTTGGATGAGGCCTCCCTCCTCTGGCTGTTACTGTGTTGGATGAGGCCTCCCTCCTCTGGCTGTTACTGTGTTGGATGAGGCCTCTCTCTCCTCTGGCTGTTACTGTGTTGGATGAGGCCTCTCTCCTCTGGCTGTTACTGTGTTGGATGAGGCCTCCCTCCTCTGGCTGTTACTGTGTTGGATGAGGCCTCTCTCTCCTCTGGCTGTTACTGTGTTGGATGAGGCCTCTCTCCTCTGGCTGTATCTGTGTTGGATGAGGCCTCTCTCCTCTGGCTGTTACTGTGTTGGATGAGGCCTCCCTCCTCTGGCTGTTACTGTGTTGGATGAGGCCTCTCTCCTCTGGCTGTTACTGTGTTGGATGAGGCCTCTCTCCTCTGGCTGTTACTGTGTTGGATGAGGCCTCTCTCCTCTGGCTGTTACTGTGTTGGATGAGGCCTCTCTCCTCTGGCTGTTACTGTGTTGGATGAGGCCTCTCTCCTCTGGCTGTTACTGTGTTGGATGAGGCATCTCTCCTCTGGCTGTTACTGTGTTGGATGAGGCCTCCCTCCTCTGGCTGTTACTGTGTTGGATGAGGCCTCTCTCCTCTGGCTGTTACTGTGTTGGATGAGGCCTCCCTCCTCTGGCTGTTACTGTGTTGGATGAGGCCTCCCTCCTCTGGCTGTTACTGTGTTGGATGAGGCCTCTCTCCTCTGGCTGTATCTGTGTTGGATGAGGCATCTCTCCTCTGGCTGTTACTGTGTTGGATGAGGCATCTCTCCTCTGGCTGTTACTGTGTTGGATGAGGCCTCTCTCCTCTGGCTGTTACTGTGTTGGATGAGGCCTCTCTCCTCTGGCTGTTACTGTGTTGGATGAGGCCTCTCTCCTCTGGCTGTTACTGTGTTGGATGAGGCCTCTCTCCTCTGGCTGTTACTGTGTTGGATGAGGCCTCTCTCCTCTGGCTGTTACTGTGTTGGATGAGGCCTTTCTCCTCTGGCTGTTACTGTGTTGGATGAGGCCTCTCTCTGGCTGTTACTGTGTTGGATGAGGCCTCTCTCCTCTGGCTGTTACTGTGTTGGATGAGGCCTCTCTCCTCTGGCTGTATCTGTGTTGGATGAGGCCTTTCTCCTCTGGCTGTTACTGTGTTGGATGAGGCCTCTCTCCTCTGGCTGTATCTGTGTTGGATGAGGCCTCTCTCCTCTGGCTGTATCTGTGTTGGATGAGGCCTTTCTCCTCTGGCTGTTACTGTGTTGGATGAGGCCTCTCTCCTCTGGCTGTTACTGTGTTGGATGAGGCCTCCCTCTTCTGGATGTTACTGTGTTGGATGAGGCCTCTCTCCTCTGGCTGTTACTGTGTTGGATGAGGCCTCTCTCTCCTCTGGCTGTTACTGTGTTGGATGAGGCCTTTCTCCTCTGGTTGTTACTGTGTTGGATGAGGCCTCTCTCCTCTGGCTGTATCTGTGTTGGATGAGGCCTCTCTCCTCTGGCTGTATCTGTGTTGGATGAGGCCTCCCTCCTCTGGCTGTTACTGTGTTGGATGAGGCCTCTCTCCTCTGGCTGTATCTGTGTTGGATGAGGCCTCCCTCCTCTGGCTGTTACTGTGTTGGATGAGGCCTCTCTCCTCTGGCTGTATCTGTGTTGGATGAGGCCTCTCTCCTCTGGCTGTTACTGTGTTGGATGAGGCCTCTCTCCTCTGGCTGTTACTGTGTTGGATGAGGCCTCTCTCTCCTCTGGCTGTTACTGTGTTGGATGAGGCCTCCCTCCTCTGGCTGTTACTGTGTTGGATGAGGCCTCTCTCCTCTGGCTGTTACTGTGTTGGATGAGGCCTCTCTCTCCTCTGGCTGTTACTGTGTTGGATGAGGCCTCCCTCCTCTGGCTGTTACTGTGTTGGATGAGGCCTCTCTCCTCTGGTTGTTACTGTGTTGGATGAGGCCTCTCTCTCCTCTGGCTGTTACTGTGTTGGATGAAGCATCTCTCCTCTGGTTGTTACTGTGTTGGATGAGGCCTCTCTCCTCTGGCTGTTACTGTGTTGGATGAGGCCTCTCTCCTCTGGCTGTTACTGTGTTGGATGAGGCCTCTCTCCTCTGGCTGTATCTGTGTTGGATGAGGCCTTTCTCCTCTGGCTGTTACTGTGTTGGATGAGGCCTCTCTCCTCTGGCTGTATCTGTGTTGGATGAGGCCTCTCTCCTCTGGCTGTTACTGTGTTGGATGAGGCCTCTCTCCTCTGGCTGTATCTGTGTTGGATGAGGCCTCTCTCCTCTGGCTGTATCTGTGTTGGATGAGGCCTTTCTCCTCTGGCTGTTACTGTGTTGGATGAGGCCTCTCTCCTCTGGCTGTTACTGTGTTGGATGAGGCCTCCCTCTTCTGGATGTTACTGTGTTGGATGAGGCCTCTCTCCTCTGGCTGTTACTGTGTTGGATGAGGCCTCTCTCCTCTGGCTGTATCTGTGTTGGATGAGGCCTCTCTCCTCTGGCTGTTACTGTGTTGGATGAGGCCTCTCTCCTCTGGCTGTTACTGTGTTGGATGAGGCCTCTCTCTCCTCTGGCTGTTACTGTGTTGGATGAGGCCTCTCTCCTCTGGCTGTTACTGTGTTGGATGAGGCCTCTCTCCTCTGGCTGTTACTGTGTTGGATGAGGCCTCTCTCCTCTGGCTGTTACTGTGTTGGATGAGGCCTCTCTCCTCTGGCTGTTACTGTGTTGGATGAGGCCTCTCTCCTCTGGCTGTTACTGTGTTGGATGAGGCCTCTCTCCTCTGGCTGTTACTGTGTTGGATGAGGCCTCCCTCCTCTGGTTGTTACTGTGTTGGATGAAGCATCTCTCCTCTGGCTGTTACTGTGTTGGATGAGGCCTCTCTCCTCTGGCTGTTACTGTGTTGGATGAGGCCTCTCTCTCCTCTGGCTGTTACTGTGTTGGATGAGGCCTCTCTCCTCTGGCTGTTACTGTGTTGGATGAGGCCTCCCTCCTCTGGTTGTTACTGTGTTGGATGAAGCATCTCTCCTCTGGCTGTTACTGTGTTGGATGAGGCCTCTCTCCTCTGGCTGTTACTGTGTTGGATGAGGCCTCTCTCCTCTGGCTGTTACTGTGTTGGATGAGGCCTCTCTCTCCTCTGGCTGTTACTGTGTTGGATGAAGCATCTCTCCTCTGGCTGTTACTGTGTTGGATGAGGCCTCCCTCCTCTGGCTGTTACTGTGTTGGATGAGGCCTCTCTCTCCTCTGGCTGTTACTGTGTTGGATGAGGCCTCCCTCCTCTGGCTGTTACTGTGTTGGATGAGGCCTCTCTCCTCTGGCTGTTACTGTGTTGGATGAGGCCTCCCTCCTCTGGCTGTTACTGTGTTGGATGAGGCCTCCCTCCTCTGGCTGTTACTGTGTTGGATGAAGCATCTCTCCTCTGGCTGTTACTGTGTTGGATGAAGCATCTCTCCTCTGGCTGTTACTGTGTTGGATGAGGCCTCTCTCCTCTGGCTGTTACTGTGTTGGATGAGGCCTCTCTCCTCTGGTTGTTACTGTGTTGGATGAGGCCTCTCTCCTCTGGCTGTTACTGTGTTGGATGAGGCCTCTCTCTCCTCTGGCTGTTACTGTGTTGGATGAGGCCTCTCTCCTCTGGCTGTTACTGTGTTGGATGAGGCCTCCCTCCTCTGGCTGTTACTGTGTTGGATGAGGCCTCTCTCCTCTGGCTGTTACTGTGTTGGATGAGGCCTCTCTCCTCTGGCTGTTACTGTTTTGGCTGGATGAAAATAATGTTCAACTCTAGCAGTAAATATAGAGTCAGCTCCTACAACTAAGTCATCTAATGCATGACCTTCTGAAGGGTCTCTTTGATATTTCCCTTAAAACAGTCCCTTCTGACAGCCTTGTGTGATTATGAAGTGTAACTCTTTCATTGTGTTCTAATATTCAGTCTCTTTGTTCTAATCTTCTTGCATTAATGATCTTCCTAATTCCAGTTCTTTTAGACTAGAGTTCTGAAGTGGAGCTTTGGCGCTGTCACTTTCTCCTGCTCCCTAAAGGCTGGAGACAGCAGTTTATACTCCTGCTTGGGTACACTCTTCAATACACACACACACAGATGCAGGCAGGCAGGCAGACAGACAAACAGACACAGAGACACACACACACACAGGTGCGCACACCAACCCTCCCACACACACACACATACACACAACCGCACAAAACCGCACAGGGAATGACACACACTCTCACACCGATGCAACACATTCCTAATGAAAGGGAGCTGCCATCACAGAGGAAGAGGTGGCTGTATCTGCTGAAGAGGTGGCTGTATCGGGGTCAGAGGAGGACACAGAGGAAGAGGTCACTGGGTTAAACCAATAGTCAACCAGGATGCCTCTGACTCAGTACTGTAGTTAAACTGTGACCCTGACTCAGTAGCGTAGTTAAACTGTGACCCTGACTCAGTACTGTAGTTAAACTGTGACCCTGACTCAGTAGTGTAGTTAAACTGTGACTCTGGCTCAGTACTGTAGTTAAACTGTGACCCTGACTCAGTAGTGTAGTTAAACTGTGACCCTAACTCAGTACTGTAGTTAAACTGTGACCCTGACTCAGTAGTGTAGTTAAACTGTGACCCTGACTCAGTACTGCAGTTAAACTGTGACCCTGACTCAGTACTGTAGTTAAACTGTGACCCTGACTCAGTACTGTAGTTAAACTGTGACCCTGACTCAGTACTGTAGTTAAACTGTGACCCTGACTCAGTACTGTAGTTAAACTGTGACCCTGACTCAGTACTGTAGTTAAACTGTGACTCTGACTCAGTAGTATAGTTAAACTGTGACCCTGACTCAGTACTGTAGTTAAACTGTGACTCTGACTCAGTACTGTAGTTAAACTGTGACCCTGACTCAGTACTGTAGTTAAACTGTGACCCTGACTCAGTACTGTAGTTAAACTGTGACCCTGACTCAGTACTGTAGTTAAACTGTGACTCTGACTCAGTAGTATAGTTAAACTGTGACCCTGACTCAGTACTGTAGTTAAACTGTGACCCTGACTCAGTACTGTAGTTAAACTGTGACTCTGACTCAGTACTGTAGTTAAACTGTGACCCTGACTCAGTACTGTAGTTAAACTGTGACCCTGACTCAGTAGTGTAGTTAAACTGTGACCCTGACTCAGTACTGTAGTTAAACTGTGACCCTGACTCAGTACTGTAGTTAAACTGTGACCCTGACTCAGTAGTGTAGTTAAACTGTGACCCTGACTCAGTACTGTAGTTAAACTGTGACCCTGACTCAGTACTGTAGTTAAACTGTGACCCTGACTCAGTAGTGTAGTTAAACTGTGACCCTGACTCAGTACTGTAGTTAAACTGTGACCCTGACTCAGTAGTGTAGTTAAACTGTGACCCTGACTCAGTACTGTAGTTAAACTGTGACCCTGACTCAGTACTGTAGTTAAACTGTGACCCTGACTCAGTACTGTAGTTAAACTGTGACTCTGACTCAGTAGTATAGTTAAACTGTGACCCTGACTCAGTACTGTAGTTAAACTGTGACCCTGACTCAGTACTGTAGTTAAACTGTGACTCTGACTCAGTACTGTAGTTAAACTGTGACCCTGACTCAGTACTGTAGTTAAACTGTGACCCTGACTCAGTAGTGTAGTTAAACTGTGACCCTGACTCAGTACTGTAGTTAAACTGTGACCCTGACTCAGTACTGTAGTTAAACTGTGACCCTGACTCAGTAGTGTAGTTAAACTGTGACCCTGACTCAGTACTGTAGTTAAACTGTGACCCTGACTCAGTAGTGTAGTTAAACTGTGACCCTGACTCAGTACTGTAGTTAAACTGTGACCCTGACTCAGTACTGTAGTTAAACTGTGACCCTGACTCAGTAGTGTAGTTAAACTGTGACCCTGACTCAGTACTGTAGTTAAACTGTGACCCTGACTCAGTACTGTAGTTAAACTGTGACCCTGACTCAGTACTGTAGTTAAACTGTGACTCTGACTCAGTAGTGTAGTTAAACTGTGACCCTGACTCAGTAGTGTAGTTAAACTGTGACCCTGACTCAGTAGTGTAGTTAAACTGTGACCCTGACTCAGTACTGTAGTTAAACTGTGACCCTGACTCAGTACTGTAGTTAAACTGTGACTCTGACTCAGTACTGTAGTTAAACTGTGACCCTGACTCAGTAGTGTAGTTAAACTGTGACTCTGGTGTGTATGCAGGAGGGTCTTATTTCCCTTCTCTCTCTGTAACCACGTTTCCATCTACAGTCATAATGTTAGTAAAGTCATACAAGCTGTATCACATCCGGCTGTGATTGGGAGTCCCATAGGGCGGAGCTCAATTGGCCCAGCGTCGTCCGGGTTTGGTTGGGGTAGGCCGTCATTGTAAATAAGAATTTGTTCTTAACTGACTTTCCTAGTTAAATAAAGGTTAAATAAATAAATATAAAATATATAAATACTGTAAAAAATGTTGGCTAGAGAGCACACATTGAACTCTATATTTTTATTCAGTACATGAAAACTTAAATGAAAAGTACATTTTGTGTGCACTACGTCATCATGCACTGATGATAAAATGGCTCCAACAGAGATGGTCGCCTCGCTTCGAGTCCTTAGGAAACTATGCAGTATTTAGTTTTTTTATGTATTACTTCTTACATTGTTACCCCAGGAAATCTTAAGTCTTATCAAATCATTTGTTTTGATTTTTTATCTGCAACAAGTCAGCCTGGTGGAAATACACCACTGGTGGGAAATTATGCAGATTTTAGAATATTCACAGGATAATCTGTCACCAAACACACCCACCTGTACACCTGTAGTGCTGGACAATTGATCCTTGCTTCCTGTGGCCATTCCTCTAATATGACATTTTTTAGTTGTACACGGGGGGGGGGGGGGGGGGGGGGGCACGTGTGTTATTTGTGTCTGTGTCTCTGCACATGTGTGTATGTGTGTGTCTTAGAGAAGCCCTAATGCTAAGTTCTACTGTGTTTGTTAAAAATCTGTAGAAGAACAGAGGTTCTGGGGGCGATGGTGTATTTGTTTGATTCAAGCCTTGGCATGTGTGTATGTGTGTGTGTGGGGGGGGGGGGGGTCTGTTTGTGTGTGTGTGTCTGTTTTAAGCTTTGTGGGCGCCTGCTCTCTGAGGGTGGGAACCCTGTGGAGACACACACACACCGCTGCACCTTCAGTGTGTCTGATATAACAAGGCACCCAGACATGCATGGTCAAGCACAGATCCCAAGAGACAGATAGGGAGACACTGCAGCGCCCAGTGATTTCCCTGCTCTGCCATCGCCTGTCAGCCTGAATCACAGCGTGGGAAGAGACTATAGGGGATTCCTCCAATCAGAGCAGGAAGCCATGATGTGGCCTGACAAGGCAAGCCGCACCTTGACCTTCACCTTGGCTCCTGCCCTGTCTCAACCAATCAGATAATGCCCTGTCTCAACCAATGTGATGACATGACAGTCAGGGTCCATTACGTTTGCTCTTGAATGTATATTGTATAAACATACAACAACTCTCCTGTGCTCTGTCCCCTCTCCTCTCCTTTCCTTTCCTCTCCTGTCCTCTCTCCTCTCCTATCCTCTTCTTTCCTCTCCTGTCCTCTCTCCTCTCCTATCCTCTCTCCTCTCCTCTCTCCTGTCCTCTCTCTTCTCCTCTCCTGTCCTCACTCCTGTCCACTCTCCTCTCCTCTCCTATCCTCTCTCCTCTCCTCTCCTGTCCTCTCTCCTCTCCTATCCTCTCCTCTCTCCTCTCCTCTCCTATCCTCTCTCCTATCCTGTCCTCTCTCCTCTCCTCTCCTCTCCTCTCCTCTCCTGTCCTCTTATTTCTGGGTTAATTCCTGTTCAGTGCAGTGTGTTCGTTAGACTTGTTTTGCCATATGAATCTAGGGGAACAGCTCCATTGTACCCTGAACCTCAGGGCTGTACTTCAATATGTGGCTTGAGATGTAGTTTTTCAGGCCTGGCTGGGTTTCTAAGATTCTCACTGTGTAACGGCAGTCTAGCTCTTCCTCCTCCTCGGACAAGGAGAGGCGAGAAGGATCGGAGGACCAATGTGCAGCGTGGTAAGTTTCCATGATTTAATATACACGAAGACAAGACACTATACAAAATAACAAACGAACTAACCGTCACAGTCCCGTGTGGCACAAACACTGACACAGGAAACAACCACCCACAAAATCCCAACACAAAACAAGCCACCTATATATGATTCTCAATCAGGGACAACGATTGACAGCTGCCTCTGATTGAGAACCATATTAGGCTGAACACAGAAACAGACAAACTAGACACACAACATAGAATGCCCACCCAGCTCACGTCCTGGCCAACACTAAAACAAGCAAAACACATAAGCACTATGGTCAGGACGTGACAGTACCCCCCTCCTGAGGTGCGGACTCCGAACGCACCCATAAAACTCAAGGGGAGGGTCTGGGTAGGCATCTGTCCGCGGTGGCGGCTCAGGCGCAGGACGAGGACACCACTCCACCATTGTCTTTGTCCCCCTCCTTTGAGTGGCGACCCTCGCCCCCGACCCTGGTCTAGGAACCTTCACAAAGGTCCCCCCTAGATTTAAGAGACAGCTCAGGACAGAGAGGTAGCTCAGGACAGAGAGGTAGCTCAGGACAGATAGGTAGCTCAGGACAGATAGGTAGCTCAGGACAGAGAGGTAGCTCAGGACAGAGGGGCAACTCCGGACTGAAGGGCAGCTCATGACTGGAGGGCAGCTCATGACTGGCTGGCGGCTCTGGTGGCTCCTGACTGGCTGGCGGCTCCTGACTGGCTGGCGGCTCTGGCGGCTCCTGACTGGCTGGCGGCTCTGGCGGCTCCTGACTGATGGACCGCTCTAGCGGCTCCTGACTGACGGACGGCTCTAACGGCTCGGGACAGACGGGCGGCTCTGGCGGCTCGGGACAGACGGGCGGCTCTGACGGCTCGGGACAGACGGGCGACTCTGACGGCGCTGGGCAGACGGACGGCTCAGATGGCGCTGGGCAGATGGATGGCTCAGACGGCGCTGGGCAGGCAGGCAGCTCAGACGGCGCTGGGCAGGCAGGCAGCTCAGACGGCGCTAGGCAGGCAGGCAGCCCAGACGGCGCTGGGCAGGCAGGCAGCCCAGACGGCGCTGGGCAGGCAGGCAGCCCAGACGGCGCTGGGCAGGCAAGACGGCCGACTCTGACCTGCTGAGGCGCACAGTAGGCCTGGTGCGTGGTGCCGGAACTGGTGGTACCGGACTGGAGACACGCACCTCAAGGCTAGTGCGGGGAGCAGGAACAGTGCGTACAGGGCTCTGGAGACACACAGGAGGCTTAGTGCGTGGTGCCGGAACTGGAGGTACTGGGCTGGAGATACGCACTACAGGGAGGGTGCGTTGAGGAGGAACAGGGCTCTGGAGACGCACTGGAAGCCTGGTGCGTGGTGTAGGCACTGGTGGTACTGGGCTGTGACGGGAAGGTGGCGCCGGATATACCGGACCGTGCAGGCGTACTGGCTCCCTTGAGCACTGAGCCTGCCCAACCTTACCTGGTTGAATGCTCCCCGTAGCCCGACCAGTGCGGGGAGGTGGAATAACCCGCACTGGGCTGTGTTGGCGAACCGGGGACACCATGCGTAAGGCTGGTGCCATGTATGCCGGCCCGAGGAGACGCACTGGAGACCAGACGCGTTGAGCCGGCTTCATGGCACCTGGCTCAATGCTCAATCTAGCCCGGCCAGTGCGGGGAGGTGGAATAACCCGCACCGGGCTAAGCACACGTACAGGAGACACCGTGCGCTTTACCGCATAACACGGTGTCTGCCCGTACTTTCGCTCTCCACGGTAAGCTCGGTTGGCGCAGGTCTCCTACCTGCCTTCGCCACACTACCCTTTAGCCCCCCCCCCCCCCCCAAGAAATTTTGGGTATTTCTTCTCGGGTTTCCAGCCACGCTTCCGTGCTGCCTCCTCATACCACCGCTCCTGGGCTTTAGCTGCCTCCATCTCTTCATGAGAGCGGCGATATTCTCCAATGTGAGCCCAGTGTCTTTTTCCCTCCAGAATTTCCTCCCATGTCCAGGAGTCCTGTGTAGTGGGCCGCTGCTGCTGCTGCTGCCCGTACTCACGCTGCTTGGTCCGAGTTTGGTGGGTGGTTCTGTAACGGCAGTCTAGCTCTTCCTCCTCCTCGGGCGAGGAGAGGCGAGAAGGATCGGAGGACCAATGTGCAGCGTGGTAAGTTTCCATGATTTAATATACACGAAGACAAGACACTATACAAAATAACAAATGAACTAACCGTCACAGTCCCGTGTGGCACAAACACTGACACAGGAAACAACCACCCACAAAATCCCAACACAAAACAAGCCACCTATATATGATTCTCAATCAGGGACAAGGATTGACAGCTGCCTCTGATTGAGAACCGTATTAGGCTGAACACAGAAACAGACAAACTAGACACACAACATAGAATGCCCACCCAGCTCACGTCCTGACCAACACTAAAACAAGCAAAACACATAAGCACTATGGTCAGAACGTGACACACTGCTTCCTTAGTCATCTTTCTCCCATGCAGTGTAGGTAATTGCTGTCTGGTGTGTGTTTGTTCCATGTGGTGTATATAACCTGCTTATTATGCTGTTCTATGATTCCGTGGGTTCACTGGGTTTAGAGTGAAAACAATCTGTCGAAGTGCACTTGAGCAAGGCACTTAACCCTGATTTGTGCCAGGCATCGGCGAACCGTCATTCAGGGAAGAGCCCCACCTGTTTTGAGCCCCAAATGTATAAAAAAAAATAATAATTGTGTGTGTGGGGGTTGCCTCTTTTGCGTGTTAATTTGGCATTAATACATGTCACATATAAGTTTGCAAACAATGTAAAAATAATATATTTGAGTTAATAAAGCCACATACAAACATGGTTTTCTTGAGTAAGGCAGCTCCAAAATGCAGGTGTTTCAGCCTAGCTCATTGCTTTCTGTGGTGGTGGGGCAAGCCAGCAGAAAATATGGAGCATTGCGTTGTGATTGGCTCAGTGTTCTATCACTCATGGGGACTTTACGTCACTGCGAAGTGTAAGAGGCGACATTGAAAATTCTAGCCCTTCGGCTGCTGCCATAGAAGTGCCCATTCAAGAAGGCTCAAGGTCATTGGCCACATATAAAATTACGTCAAATCACGTTATATGTACAGTAGCTTTGATAGGACTGATCATGTCGACATCATACTTTCACAATCTTAGCTAGCGTCATCATGAACATCATGAATCAAGTCAACAATCTACTGGCAAATCTTTTTTAATCCTTGTCATATGAAGATAAATAATGAAGATAAATTATACTGTAGATAAAACGCATCGGCCATTGGACATAAACATTACACAAGAAGTTGGAAATCGCAAATTCAACGAGTGGTTGGGAAGAAATCAGTGACAGTGACTGTTTGGTCCCAAATGTGGGATTAAGGGGCTCTTTTCCAAGTTTAAAATGATAAACATTCAACATGATGTCAACGAAGTGTGATTTGTGCCGCTCTCAAAACTGTTAACTCGCCACCTTCCTGTTCAAGTGAGCCGAGCACAACAATGTGAGTCCAAAAATGCATTGTATGCTGCTTCATAAATTCTGTAATATGCCAGGGAGATATGTATACTGTAGCAAAGAAAGTAATACCAAGTGTATGTTGTGTAGTAAGATGTTAGTAACCCATGTGCCTCACAAAATGATTCACCCCCCTTAAGTATTCATCACCCTTGGCGTTTTTCAAATTTTGTTGCATTACAAGCTGTAATTTACATTTCTTTTTATTTGGATTTCATGTAATGAACATACACAAAATTGTCCAAATTGGTGAAGTGAAATGAAAAAAATGACTTGTTTCAATTTTCTTTATTTTTTAAATAAATACGAAAAAGTGGTGTGTGCATATGTATTCACCCCCTTTGCTATGAAGCCCCTAAATAAGATCTGGTGCAACCAATTACCTTCAGAAGTCACATAATTAGTTAGATTGCACACAGGTGGACTTTATTTAAGTGTCACATGATCTCAGCATATATATATATATATATATATATACCTGTTCTGAAAGGCCCCAGAGTCTGCAACACCATTAAGCAAGCAGCACGCTGAAGACCAATGTCGTGTCTTTACTATCATTAAATGAAGACTTTTAGTTTTTATCAAAGATTCTCTGTAATTATTATTATTACGCGATTAAACTGATTAATCATGTAACTGTCATTAACTAGGAAGTCGGGGCACCAAGGAAAATATTCAGATTACAAAGTTATCATTTCCAAATATAACCTTTCAGATATTTTATATCTGATCAATTAGTCTTCGAATTAATTAATTATTTACTTTACCTCACGTTAGTCTCATTCCAAACGTCGTAAATTGTTGGTTATCTGCACGAACCCAGTCTTCACTATGAGTCATCCATACATCAATTGTCTTAAATCATTTATTACTAACTAAGTAATTCACAGAAATGCATAAACAAACAGTTTATAGTTACAAGGAAATGATAACGGAGTTTCCCTAGTGGGATAAACCGGTATCGCGGCTTGGTGGACAAAAAGGGAAGTGGGGGTCAACTGAGATGAGGCACTACAAAGTTAATAATTATAACAATTGAAATGCTAATCCTTTGCACATGAAAGCTCACTCATTCGGGAACAATTGCAATCAATATATATATTTACGCTCAGTGTGTCGTCTTGATCGTTGTTGAAAAGTTAGTTTCTGTTGGAGAGTTTCCGTTCTCGCTCTTTCTCTCTGTCATGGGTAGTTCAGAGTGACATTCATTCGTGTTGTTGTAGAATGGATGTTTCGGCGGTTGTCGATCTTCGCGTTCAATGATACCGAATTCCTAGCTGAAGACTAGTAATTAATATCAAAGACTTGTTCTTATTCTGTCGGTATCGATAGTCTAAGAGTTTAACCACGTTGTATTGTTAAAAGATTCAGCAATGGTCTGCAACCTTTGTCCTCCCGTAATGGAGAAAAACATGGTCTGTTGAGAATTTCTCAAAGTTGGGGTTTTATTCAGGAGTTGTAGAAAAGGGCTTGTCCCAGGATACCTGACCCTAACTGGGCTCATGGGCGGTCCTCTGATTTAGTTAAACTCAAAAGGGAATTGGAGTTTCCTTCATTAAACAGGCCAAAATCACATTACACAATTTTACAAACTCATTCATCTCACTCATTCATCTCATACAACATTTAGATGTAAACCTCATATCTGAGGCTATTATATAAACAGCGTTATGGTAATGTGGCCGCACCGTCTCCCATGAGTTTTCCCAAGTTGTAGCAAACGGACCAGTTCGTAGCTGGATTCTTACTGGCAACGTCATGACACCAATGAGCTCTCCAAACAGGCCAGGGACAAAGTTGTGGAGAAGTACAGATCAGGATTGGGTTATAAAAAAATATCAGAAACTTTGAACATCCCACAGAGCACCATTATTAAAAAAATGAAAAGAACATGGTACCACAACCAACCTGCCAAAACTCACAGACCAGGCAAGGAGGGCATTAATCAGAGAGGCAACAAAGATACCAAAGATAACCCTGAAGTAGCTGCAAAGCTCCACAGCGGAGATTGGAGTATCTGTCCATAGGACCACTTTAAGCTGTACAATCCACAGAGCTGGGCTTTACAGAAGAGTGGCCAGAAAAGCCATTGCATAAAGAAAAAAATAAGCAAACACGTTGGGTGTTTGCCAAAAGGCATGTAGGAGACTCCCCAAACATATGGAAGAAGGTACTCTGGTCAGATGAGACTAAAATTGAGCTTTTTGGCCATCAAGGAAAATGCTATGTCTGGCACAAACCCAACACCTCTCATCACCCTGAGAACACCATCCCAACAGTGAAGCATGGTGGTGGCAGCATCATGCTGTGGGAATGTTTTTCATCAGCAGGGACTGGGAAACTGGTTTGAATTGAAGGAGTGATTGGTGGAGCTAAATACAGGGAAATTCTTGAGAGAAACCTGTTTCAGTCTTCCAGAGATTTGAGACTGGGACGGAGGTTCACCTTCCAGCAGGACAATGACCCTAAGCATACTGCTAAAGCAACCAGAGTGGTTTAAGGGGAAACATTTAAATATCTTGGAATGGCCTAGTCAAAGCCCAGACCTCAATCCAAATGAGAATCTGTGGTATGACGTAAAGACCAGGGAAACCCATCCAACTTGAAGGAGCTGGAGCAGTTTTGCCTTGAATGGGCAAAAATCCCAGTGGCTAGATGTTCCAAGCTTAGAGACATACCCAAAGAGACTTGCAGCTGTAATTGCTGCAAAAGATGGCTCTATAAAGTATTGACTTTGGGGGGGGGGGGGGGGGGGGGTTGAATAGTTATGCACGCTCAAGTTCTGTAATGTCTATTATTTCTTGTTTGTTTCACAATAAAAAATATGTTGCATTTTCAAAGTGGTAGGCATGTTGTGTAAATCAAATGATACAACCCCCCCCCATCTATTTTAATTAGAAGTTGTCAGGCAACAAAATAGGAAAAATGCCAAGGGGGTGAATACTTTAGCAAGCCACTCTAATTTTGTATATTTACACCTCTTAATTTCACCTACTGTTCTGACTGTGACCTATAACCTGTTATAGAGAAATCTAATCATTGTATATTGTAAATACTTTCATTGTCTGCTTATATGCCCACTTGATTTATCCTACGGTTCTAACTTGGTGTACAGGGAGAACACTGTAAGAACGGCCCACGTTCTGAATTTGTTAAGCGTAGTGGAGCAGGTGAACCCAAGTGCAGACTCAGATGAGTTGACAGGGATAAGGTAGCTAAGGTATTTATTGAACAGCGGAGGGAGATGGGGTGCAGACCAGGGGAGGCTTGGGCGGGTAGCAGGGAACCAGGGGCTGAGGCTGGGGCTAGGGGAGTGAGGGCAGGGTAAGCAGCTCCGGAGTGGAATCCAAGGAAACCGTAGAGTGGAGGCTCCAGGGCAGGGAAGCAGGACTGACAAGACGAGGGACTGGGGACAGGGACCAGAGGCAGAGTGGACGGAACTGTAGCGGAGAGAAAAGCAGCATCAGGCTAGGGAAAACAGGCACAACAGGATAACAAGCTCTATGCAGGCACAAACAGCTTGAAACGTAGACTGACTGAGCAGAGATTACGATCTGGCAGCGAGGAAGTGGCAGCATGGAGTATTTGTAGAGGTCTTGATTATGGAACAGGTTGCAGCTGGTGGGGATCTGTTCAGCCTCCAGCACACCTGTCTCCACTCACACAATCACATGCCCATACACAAAGGTAGAGAGCACTGGGGGAGTGGCAGCAGGTTAGGGAGACACAGGACGAGAAGTATGCATCCCACTTTCTTTCTTTTTTTGCCCCACCAAGATTTACATGCTAAAATCGCCACTGGCACCAGGGGTACTGTACTACTATGGCTGACCCTGCAAAACAACACATTTCACTGCACCTATATAATGGAAATCAAATCAGAATTTCTAATTTGATTTGTCACATACACATATTTTGCAGATGTTAGTAAGTGTAGCAAAATGCTTATGTTCCTCGCTCCAACAGTGCAGTAATAGCTAACAATACCAAACAATACACGCACATCCCCCCCAAAAAAGAAATCCCTTTTGAAAACAGCTTGTGGCATTGATGTGAGTCAGAAACAGTTATTCTCGTGTCAAAATGTACTACAAAGTGTAAATAGGATAATGTTGGTAGGTGATCAATGCAAATTAATTACTTAAAAATCATACAATGTGATTTTCTGGATTTTTGTTTTAGATTCCGTCTCTCACAGTTGAAGTGTACCTATGATAAAAATTACAGACCTCTACATGCTTTGTAAGTAGGAAAACCTGCAAAATCGGCAGTGTATCAAATGTGTTTTATTGTCACACACACTCAACCGGTTCTCAACCCTGCACCTTATAGACCTTAGAGACGGCTGTCCTATGTACATAGTCATTGAACAATGTTCACTTTAAAGAGCCACTGAACATGCCGATTGGCACGTGTTTTTCTGTTGTTCATTAGAAAATTGAGATTTCAGTCTTGGAGGTGTGTTTCCTGACCGATTCTGCATATGGTTAATGATGTTTGTCCCTCATGAGTCACTGTAGACGTGGAAGCCTATTTCACTTCCTAAAAATCCCCAGAATGAATCTAAGATAACTCAATATATGTTTTACACCAATTGGAAAATAGATAGATTAGTCTTGCTTACAGCTGTCCAGTCCAGTCACATCAGTGCAGATGAAGGAGAGGAGGGATAATAGAGGAGTATGAGAGGAGGGATAATAGAAGGGTAGGAGAGGAGGGATAATAGAGGGGTATGAGAGGAGGGATTATAGAGGGGTAGGAGAGGAGGGATTATAGAGGGGTAGAAGAGGAGGGATTATAGAGGGGTATGAGAGGAGGGATTATAGAGGGGTATGAGAGGAGGGATTATAGAGGGGTATGAGAGGAGGGATTATAGAGGGGTAGAAGAGGAGGGATTATAGAGGGGTATGAGAGGAGGGATAATAGAAGGGTATGAGAGGAGGGATAATAGAGGGGTATGAGGGGAGGGATAATAGAGGGGTAGGAGAGGAGGGATAATGGAGGGGTATGAGAGGAGGGATTATAGAGGGGTATGAGAGGAGGGATAATAGAGGGGTATGAGAGGAGGGATAATAGAGCGGTAGGAGAGGAGGGATAATAGAGGGGTAGGAGAGGAGGGATTATAGAGGGGTATGAGAGGAGGGATTATAAAGGGGTATGAGAGGAGGGATTATAGAGGGGTATGAGAGGAGGGATTATAGAGGGGTATGAGAGGAGGGATAATAGAGGGGTATGAGAGGAGGGATAATAGAGGGGTATGAGAGGAGGGATTATAGAGGGGTATGAGAGGAGGGATTATAGAGGGGTAGAAGAGGAGGGATAATAGAGGGGTATGAGAGGAGGGATTATAGAGGGGTAGAAGAGGAGGGATAATAGAGGGGTATGAGAGGAGGGATAATAGAGGGGTATGAGAGGAGAGATTATAGAGGGGTAGAAGAGGAGGGATAATAGAGGGGTATGAGAGGAGGGATTATAGAGGGGTAGGAGAGGAGGGATTATAGAGGGGTAGGAGAGGAGGGATTATAGAGGGGTATGAGAGGAGGGATAATAGAGGGGTATGAGAGGAGGGATTATAGAGGGGTAGGAGAGGAGGGATTATAGAGGGGTATGAGAGGAGGGATAATAGAGGGGTATGAGAGGAGAGATTATAGAGGGGTAGAAGAGGAGGGATAATAGAGGGGTATGAGAGGAGGGATAATAGAGGGGTATGAGAGGAGGGATAATAGAGGGGTATGAGAGGAGGGATAATAGAGGGTTATGAGAGGAGGGATAATAGAGGGGTATGAGAGGAGGGATAATAGAGGGGTATGAGAGGAGGGATTATAGAGGGGTATGAGAGGAGGGATTATAGAGGGGTAGAAGAGGAGGGATAATAGAGGGGTATGAGAGGAGGGATTATAGAGGGGTAGAAGAGGAGGGATAATAGAGGGGTATGAGAGGAGGGATAATAGAGGGGTAGAAGAGGAGGGATAATAGAGGGGTATGAGAGGAGGGATAATAGAGGGGTATGAGAGGAGGGATAATAGAGGGGTATGAGAAGAGGGATAATAGAGGGGTAGGAGAGGAGGGATAATAGAGGGGTAGGAGAGGAGGGATAATAGAGGGGTAGGAGAGGAGGGATAATAGAGGGGTATGAGAGGAGGGATAATAGAGGGGTAGGAGAGGAGGGATAATAGAGGGGTATGAGAGGAGGGATAATAGAGGGGTATGAGAGGAGGGATTATAGAGGGGTATGAGAGGAGGGATAATAGAGAGGTATGAGAGGAGGGATAATAGAGGGGTATGAGAGGAGGGATAATAGAGGGGTATGAGAGGAGGGATAATAGAGGGGTAGGAGAGGAGGGATAATAGAGGGGTAGGAGAGGAGGGATAATAGAGGGGTAGGAGAGGAGGGATAATAGAGGGGTATGAGAGGAGGGATTATAGAGTGGTATGAGAGGAGGGATTATAGAGGGGTATGAGAGGAGGGATTATAGAGGGGTATGAGAGGAGGGATAATAGAGGGGTATGAGAGGAGAGATTATAGAGGGGTATAAGAGGAGGGATGATAGAGGGGTATGAGAGGAGGGATAATAGAGGGGTATGAGAGGAGGGATAATAGAGGGGTATGAGAGGAGGGATAATAGAGGGTTATGAGAGGAGGGATAATAGAGGGGTATGAGAGGAGGGATAATAGAGGGGTATGAGAGGAGGGATTATAGAGGGGTATGAGAGGAGGGATTATAGAGGGGTAGAAGAGGAGGGATAATAGAGGGGTATGAGAGGAGGGATTATAGAGGGGTAGAAGAGGAGGGATAATAGAGGGGTATGAGAGGAGGGATAATAGAGGGGTATGAGAGGAGGGATAATAGAGGGGTATGAGAAGAGGGATAATAGAGGGGTATGAGAGAAGGGGTATGAGAGGAGGGATTATAGAGGGATAATAGAGGGGTATGAGATGAGGGATAATAGAGGGGTATGAGAGGAGGGATAATAGAGGGGTATGAGAGGAGGGATTATAGAGGGATAATAGAGGGGTATGAGAGGAGGGATTATAGAGGGATAATAGAGGGGTATGAGAGGAGGGATTATAGAGGGATAATAGAGGGGTATGAGTGGAGGGATAATAGAGGGGTATGAGAGGAGGGATTATAGAGGGATAATAGAGGGGTATGAGTGGAGGGATAATAGAAGGGTATGAGAGGAGGGATAATAGAGGGGTATGAGAGGAGGGATTATAGAGGGATAATAGAGGGGTATGAGAGGAGGGATAATAGAGGGGTATGAGAGGAGGGATAATAGAGGGGTATGAGAGGAGGGATAATAGAGGGGTATGAGAGGAGGGATTATAGAGGGGTATGAGAGGAGGGATAATAGAGGGGTATGAGAGGAGGGATTATAGAGGGGTATGAGAGGAGGGATAATAGAGGGGTATGAGAGGAGGGATAATAGAGGGGTATGAGAGGAGGGATAATAGAGGGTTATGAGAGGAGGGATTATAGAGGGGTATGAGAGGAGGGATAATAGAGGCGTATGAGAGGAGGGATTATAGAGGGGTATGAGAGGAGGGATTATAGAGGGGTATAAGAGGAAGGTGAAAGACTTCCACTTAATCCCACTCAGGGTACAGTGAGGTCACTGGCCGTCCACCCCCCACGATCCTTTGGGAGAGCAGAGGGTTCTTGGTCGCCTACTCCATGGCTTGGAGATGTCCCTGTCTGTCACTCATACCACTGACAGAGATGAAAGGTCACAGTGGTTATGAACAGGACAGTCAGCACTGAACATATACTGTACACACACACACACACAATTTCCAACACAGGGTGGAGTCAGCAAAGAACTTGACAGACACGACACCATAACATGCAGTTTGATACAGCTGACATCACACTTTTGACGTGCACACTTCTGACAGAAAACAAATAAACAAAGCACCACTTCAGAGTGGACCACTAGAGGGCCTGACACGCAGAGCGCCTGACACGCAGAGCGCCTGACACGCAGAGCGCCTGACACGCAGAGCGCCTGACACGCAGAGCGCCTGACACGCAGAGGGCCTGACACGCAGAGGGCCTGACACGCAGAGGGCCTGGCACACAGAGGGCCTGACACGCAGAGGGCCTGACACGCGGAGGGCCTGCCACGCATTTGGAATAGAGCCAATGTCACACATTTGGCTTACAAAGGCTTAAATTCATTGGATATTATGCAGTAGCGTGCACGGTAACAAAGTGTGGTTGTCATGAGTCAGGACATTTTGGTACCAATACAAGCACTTTTCCCTTTCTTGTTTTGTTACTTAAAGATGCACTATACAGAAATCGCTCCGCCATTTCCTGGTTGCTAAAATGTTAATAGTTAACCTAATTTCAGTTTATGTGACATGTCATGCCCTGATCTCTTTCACCTGTCGTTGTACTTGTCTCCACCCCCCTCCATGTGTTGCCCATCTTCAACATTATCCCCTGGGTACTTATACCTGTGTTCTCTGTTTGTCTGTTGCCAGTTCGTCTTGTTTGTCAAGTCAACCAGCGTTTTCTCAGCTCCTGCTTTTCCCTAGTCTCTCTTTGTCTCACCCTCCTGGTTTGGACCCTTGCCTGTCCTGACTCTGAGCCCGCTTGCCTGACCACTCTGCCCGCCCCTGAGCCTGCCTGCCATCCTGTACCTTTGCCCCTACTCTGGATTACCGACCTCTGCCTGACCTAACTCTGAGCCTGCCTGCCGTCCTGTACCTTTGCCCCTCCTCTGGATTACCGACCTCTGCCTGGCCTAACTCTGAGCCTGTCTGCAGTCCTGTACCTTTGCCCCTCCTCTGGATTACCAACCTCTGCCTGACCTGAGCCTGCCTGCAGTCCTGTACCTTTGCCCCACCTCTGGATTACCAACCTCTGCCTGACCTGAGCCCGCCTGCAGTCCTGTACCTTTGCCCCACTACTCTGGATTATCGACCCCTGCCTGCCTTGACCTGTCGTTTGCCTGCCCCTGTTGTTGTAATAAACATTGTTACTTCAACACAGTCTGCATTTGGGTCTTACCTGAAACCTGATGTGACGAAACAAGCAAGTATAGTGTAGAGAATCATTGTACCATGTAAACCGCTGTGAAATATATTTTCCATAACGAAAAATATTGTATTTTCAGCTGTTTGAAGCTGGTGTACAAAACTGAAAGTAAAAGACGCAAAAACGCAACTTAAGCACGGGAAACAGAAATAGTGCACCTATAACATATCTACCACTTCTTAGACTTGATTTCAATGAAAATTACAGATCTATAACTAACATGTCTATGTGAGTTTGCTTGGGTCCCCCAAAAAGTGACATTTGCAGCATTCATTTCAGTCCATTTCATTCTCTGGTCTACTAATTGTAGTGTTGAGTGTTAGGAGACTGACGAGGGAGGCTGCCAGTGCTTATAGTCAGAGCCCAGTGTAGAGGATAAATGGATGGTGTAACCGGCTGGTCGGTAACCCAAGACTGGGTTTCTCTCCCAGAACATTCAAGCCACATCAAGTTTGAAGACAACTTGACACAGAGGAAGTGTGTAGTTCAGTCTTGTTTACAGTGTATCTCCCTAGTTCTCTACACGTGTCTCTACCAGAGTTACTGTGTAGGTATCTCTCACTCACCCCCTTCTTTCTTTCTCTCTTTCTCCTCACTCTCTCTTTCTCTCTCCCTCTCTTTCTCCTCTCTCTTTCTCTTTTTCTCTCTTTCTCTCTTTTTCTCTCCCTGACAATGAGTCCCCAACTTCTCTCTTTTTCTTTTACCTTAATGAATAGACCTGTCAGAGAAACAATATGAACTGATAGACTGATTTGACACTATCCGACCCATGTGTGTGCATTCATGCTTGCGTGTGTGTATGTTTGAACGTCTGTACAGTATGTTGACAACTGATGATTATGAATGTTGTTTTTTTGGTTTTATTTATTTGCACCTAAGAAAACAAGTGACAGTACAGATAAAAAAACAGGTAAAAAAGGTGTGCAGGTGAGGTTGGAAATCCGAAAGGGCTGATATGAAAACCAATATACAATATATATATAAGTGCAAAACAAAGTTTGTTCTATCAGTTTAACAAAGTATATCCAATGTATTTGTAAATGATATACTCAGTATACAGCAAAAAACATGTTTGATTGTGTGTGTGTGTGTGTGTGTGTGTGTGTGTGTGTGTGTGTGTGTGTGTGTGTGTGTGTGTGTGTGTGTGTGTGTGTGTGTGTGTGTGTGTGTGTGTGTGTGTGTGTGTGTGTGTGTGTGTGTGTGTGTGTGTGTGTGTGTGAGAGAGAGAGTTAGGCTACATGGAGGAGACTACTGGGTAGTTTGGTTCATCAGGCTGACCCCTAGTCTACTACTGGGTAGTTTGCTTCATCAGGCTAACCCCAAGTCTACTACTGGGGAGTTTGGTTCATCAGGCTGACCCCTAGTCTACTACTGGGTAGTTTGGTTCATCAGGATGACCCCTAGTCTACTACTGGGTAGTTTGTTTAATCAGGCTGACCCCTAGTCTACTACTGGGTAGTTTGGTTCATCATGCTGACCCCTAGTCTACTACTGGGCTGTTTGGTTCATCATGCTGCCCCCTAGTCTACTACTGGGTAGTTTGGTTCATCAGGCTGACCCCTAGTCTACTACTGGATAGTTTGTTTCACCAGGCTGACCCCTAGTCTACTACTGGGCTGTTTGGTTCACCAGGCTGACCTCTAGTCTACTACTGGGTAGTTTGGTTCATCAGGCTGACCCCTAGTCTACTACTGGGTAGTTTGTTTCACCAGGCTGACCCCTAGTCTACTACTGGGCTGTTTGGTTCATCAGGCAGACCCCTAGTCTACTACTGGATAGTTTGTTTCACCAGGCTGACCCCTAGTCTACTACTGGGTAGTTTGGTTCATCAGGCTGACCCCTAGTCTACTACTGGGCTGTTTGGTTCACCAGGCTGACCCCTAGTCTACTACTGGGTAGTTTGGTTCATCAGGCTGACCCCTAGTCTAGTACTGGGTAGTTTGTTTCACCAGGCTGACCCCTAGTCTACTACTGGGCTGTTTGGTTCATCAGGCAGACCCCTAGTCTACTACTGGGTAGTTTGGTTCATCAGGCTGACCCCTAGTCTACTACTGGGTAGTTTGGTTCATCATGCTGACCCCTAGTCTACTACTGGGCTGTTTGGTTCATCATGCTGACCCCTAGTCTACTACTGGGTAGTTTGGTTCATCATGCTGACCCCTAGTCTACTACTGGGTAGTTTGGTTCATCATGCTGACCCCTAGTCTACTACTGGATAGTTTGGTTCATCAGGCTGACCCCTAGTCTACTACTGGGTAGTTTGGTTCATCAGGCTGACCCCTAGTCTACTACTGGGTAGTTTGGTTCATCATGCTGACCCCTAGTCTACTACTGGATAGTTTGGTTCATCAGGCTGACCCCTAGTCTACTACTGGGTAGTTTGGTTCATCAGGCTGACCCCTAGTCTACTACTGGGTAGTTTGGTTCATCAGGCTGACCCCTAGTCTACTACTGGACTGTTTGTTTCATCAGGCTGACCTCTAGTCTACTACTGGGTAGTTTGGTTCATCAGGCTGACCCCTAGTCTACTACTGGGTAGTTTGTTTCATCAGGCTGACCCCTAGTCTACTACTGGGTAGTTTGTTTCATCAGGCTGACCCCTAGTCTACTACTGGGTAGTT
>NC_074666.1:71366076-71396054 GCF_029448725.1 Salvelinus fontinalis | reverse complement strand
CAGGCCTCAGAACCACTCAGCACTGCTGACGTCTGGAACAGGCCTCAGAACCACTCAGCACTGCTGACGTCTGGAACAGGCCTCAGAACCACACAGCACTGCTGACGTCTGGAACAGGCCTCAGAACCACTCAGCACTGCTGACGTCTGGAACAGGCCTCAGAACCACACAGCACTGCTGGTGTCTGGAACAGGCCTCAGAACCACTCAGCACTGCTGACGTCTGGAACAGGCCTCAGAACCACTCAGCACTGCTGATGTCTGGAACAGGCCTCAGAACCACTCAGCACTGCTGACGTCTGGAACAGGCCTCAGAACCACTCAGCACTGCTGACGTCTGGAACAGGCCTCAGAACCACTCAGCACTGCTGACGTCTGGAACAGGCCTCAGAACCACTCAGCACTGCTGACGTCTGGAACAGGCCTCAGAACCACTCAGCACTGCTGACGTCTGGAACAGGCCTCAGAACCACTCAGCACTGCTGACGTCTGGAACAGGCCTCAGAACCACTCAGCACTGCTGACGTGTGGAACAGGCCTCAGAACCACACAGCCGTCATCTAGTGTAACTCACTAAGCAGACTAAATATCCACTTCTGTTTTCATTCTGTCACTTTTCCGCAAACTGTTTATTTTACTTCTGCTAACAATCCCCTAACTTCTGAAGGGCTCTTGAACTTTGGAACGTTTTTCAAACTTTCACACACTCCAGTCTCTGGCAGACCATGTCCAGGCTCTCTTTCCTTCTCACTCCAGTCCCTGGCAGACCGTGTCCAGGCTCTCTTTCCTTCTCACTCCAGTCCCTGGCAGACCGTGTACAGGCTCTCTTTCCTTCTCACTCCAGTCCCTGGCAGACCGTGTCCAGGCTCTCTTTCCTTCTCACTCCAGTCCCTGGCAGGCCGTGTCAAAGCTCTCTTTCCTTCTCACTCCAGTCCCTGGCAGACCGTGTACAGGCTCTCTTTCCTTCCCACTCCAGTCCCTGGCAGACCGTGTCCAGGCTCTCTTTCCTTTTCACTTCAGTCCCTGGCAGGCCGTGTCCAGGCTCTCTTTCCTTCTCACTCCAGTCCCTGGCTGACCGTGTCCAGGCTCTCTTTCCTTCTCACTCCAGTCCCTGGCTGACCGTGTCCAGGCTGTCTTTCCTTCTCACTCCAGTCCCTGGCAGACCGTGTCCAGGCTCTCTTTCCTTCTCACTCCAGTCCCTGGCAGGCCGTGTCCAGGCTCTCTTTCCTTCTCACTCCAGTCCCTGGCAGGCCGTGTCCAGGCTGTCTTTCCTTCTCACTCCAGTCCCTGGCTGACCGTGTCCAGATTCTCTTTCCTTCTCTCTCTTTCCTTTTCCTCTCCATCTCTCTCTCTTCTTCACTCGTTCTCTCACATTAGACCATGTCCAGCTTGGACTCTTTCTCACTGGCATCTCCTCTTTATCTTCCCCTCTCTCTCCCTTCTGTAAGAGGTTAGAGGTTGACATGGTATAGTATCTTAGGGTTGTCCCTCATGCTACTGTAACGGATGTGAAATGGCTACCTAGTTAGCGGTGGTGCGCGCTAATAGCCTTTCAATCGGTGACATCACTTGCTCTGAGACCTTGAAGTAGTGGTTCCCCTTGCTCTGCAGGGGCCGCGGCTTTTGTGGACTGATGGGTAACGATGCTTCGTGGGTGACTGTTGTTGATGTGTGCAGAGGGTCCCTGGTTTGCGCCCGGGTCGAGGCGAGGGGACGGACTAAAGTTAAACTGTTACACTACACTTCCTTCTTCCCCTCATCTCTGTCCTCTCTAAATCTCTAGACCCTGTCCAGATGCTCTTTTCCTCTCCTGCTCTCCTCCTGGCCGTGGGCTAAGCTCTCCAGATGGCACTGCCAGCTCCACAGCCACTCCACATCAAAGGGCCACGGGGCCAAGGAGAGAAGAGAGGAGAACATCTCTGTCACTGTGGCCATGACTGATCCAAGTAACACAGACACAAACACACACAGACACTCACATACACTGTCATAGATGGATCCACGTAGAACTGGCATCCTTGACACTCACTGACGCTAAGCAAAAGCTAACACTGACACATTTGTGCAGCATTGGTGAAGCCCTACTACTTAAAGGAAAGGGTCACCCATTTTATATGTTATTTTGTTTTTGTGCATCTCTGAGGGATGTTCTATCGATTCCCTGGGTCATTTCATGTTTTCATGTGTTTCTGAGTTATTGGCGTTTAAGCAGGCAGAAATCCGTTCGCTATTACGTATAACCGTGATAAAGTCTCTCTCACTACACTGGAGGTCAATATGAATAGGACTTTTAGATGGTGAAAACGTCTATCATACCTGTCAGATTTCAATACTGGCCGATGTCATAACTCGGGAGGATGTCTTCTCTCCAATGAGCCATTGATCATATTTTTACGATATTCCGATCTCAAGAAATGTAGAATTTTTGTACTTTTTATTTATTTATTTTTATCCCCTTTTCTCCCCAATTTTCATGGTATCCAATCGCTAGTAATTACTATCTTGTCTCATCGCTACAACTCCCGTACGGGCTCGGGAGAGACGAAGGTCGAAAGCCATGCGTCCTCCAAAGCACAACCCAACCAAGCCGCACTGCTTCTTAACACAGCGCCCCTCCAACCCAGAAGCCAGCCGCACCAATTTGTCGGAGGAAACACCGTGTACCTGGCCCCCTTGGTTAGCGTGCACTGCGCCCGGCCCGCCGCTGGAGCGCGGTGAGACAAGGATATCCCTACCGGCCAAACCCTCCCTAACCCGGACGACGCTAAGCCAATTGTGCGTCGCCCCACGGACCTCCCGGTCGCGGCCGGCTGCGACAGAGCCTGGGCGCAAACCCAGAGACTCTGGTGGCACAGCTAGCACTGCGATGCAGTGCTCTTGACCACTGCGCCACCCGGGAGGCCAAGAAATGTAGAATTTAACAGAGAGTCTAGCACATTTGTCTGCCAATTTAGTCCAGGGTGCATTGCATGGTGCAGTTTCTAGAGATATTATAGAAAGGAGATAGGAATCCAATGAATAAAGGAACGTAAACGCCCCACTCAGCAGACTGTTGACCAATCGCGTTCACAATGTCATGCTGTGTCACGTGGTTGCTAAGCTAATCGTCACGCAATCCCTATAGTCAGTGTAAGAAAAGTGCCCATTTTCCTCAAAAGTACGTAACATCACGAATCCAAAGGTATAAGATACTACAAATAGCAAGTGAATTATCCCCCATCTCGGGAAAGATTTCAAATGTTGTACTACTTGTTGATGAAATTCATGCTAATGTTGGATTTTTGAGCTAGCGCCCAATAGACTCCCATTCACTCCGCGAAGGAGGGCACTCTTTGTCCCAGAATCGCCAAGAACGCAACGCGAGTAGCATGGGCAATGTTTCCCATCTCCTCAAAAGTATATCTACTGTTGCGAATGTTAGACTCCGCTTTGTGAGGCACATCGATCTGCAGGTTGAACATGGTGAGATTGTAGACTCCTAAATTGATAGTGCAGTTTCTTTAGGCGATTTTACAGCTAATTAGCTACATTACATGCTGATATGGTCTTCGGTATTATTGTGTGTAGCTACATTTACTAGCTAGCTAGCCAGCCCATATAGAGAGCATTGCATTTTGGATTTTGTAGTAGACTTGAGCTGCAACAGATTTCCACAACGATTTTCCATGTTACTACCAACCTTATTATAGCGCCAAAATGAAACATTTCTTCACAAAAAATATTGTTCACACAAATTAGTGTTATTTAACACTAAATTGAAGGATATGTGATTTTAGGTGGATTTTCCCTTTAATATTGAATATCAATATCTCATCCGCTTGATATGACAATCTGTTTGCATCCTGTTCTGCTTCACTTACAAGGTCTCTTCCATAACACTTGCCTGATGGCTGAATTACAGTTTTTTTCATTCTAAACTGAGAGTTCTGCCAGGGTGACAATGTGTTTTATGATTCATGATTTCATGTCACACATCCCATCAACTCTTCAGGTTGTCTGAAAAAGCTAGATTGGACAGGAGGGATTATTTCAGCAAATTGTGTGAGAGACGACAGAAAGGGGGGATAGGTAGTAAGAGCAGAAGAGAGAGAATGTTTCTGTTAAAGAGAGAAAGAAAGAGAGAGGGGGAGGCAGAGAGACAGAAGCAGGAAGAGCGAGGCAGAGACAGACAGACAGAGAGAGAGAGAAGTAGCCTGTGAATGGGCCAGTCTCTCAGCATGGCCATATGACAGTGATACAACGTCTCCACAGTGGACCGTGGATCCCAGCCAGTGACCTTTACAAAGTCCACTAGAACCAGATCAAAAAAGACTAGCCAATAACAAGGCATTACCTTAGTTACCGCGGTTACCTCTACCTCTGAACAATATGCATACAGACTGCTGAAAGAAACTAAGAAAGCAAATAAATTGGGAAATTTGAAACTGATCTTGTGACCTCTACAGTCACACACACACACACACACGCACACACACACAACTCAATCCTTCCAATACACAGACACGCACACAGACACACACGCACACAGGCCATATGCACACACACACGCACTCACGCACACAGGCCAATATCACGCACACACACACATCCACCGTACACACACTCCCATCCTGAGTAATACCAACCAAATGTCTCCAAGTGAGTAGAGTACACAGCCCCATGGAGCTGCAGGGTGCTCAGCCTCCTCCCACACTAAGACACACTACAATAAAGACGTCTCACCTCGTCACTACTACGACCCACGCTCCCTTCCACTACCCTCTGCTGTGGAGGTGGGCAGAGAAAGGAGCCAAGGGAGGCTGGTCGCCTGGAAAACGCTGCAGGACAATGAGATACCTGCCGTCAGGCCTTCGTACTGCACAGCGGGATCCCTGCTGCAGCCCTTTACCCGCCCACGGCCCAGCAACCATAAACTAATAGCAGTTCAAATGATATAAATGTACCATCACAGAGAGAAGGACTTCATCATCTTTCCAATAATTCCTTTATAGGGCAAATGCTCCCTGGGTAAATGATAACTCATCCTGTCCTCAAGGCAGTGGGCTTGGCATCGCTTTACGAGATGCTGTTGCAGGAGATTATGCTGTGCGATTGAGACACAAATCTTACAGTACAAGTCCCATAGACTCTAGTTTAAATAAATAGAAACTGTATTATTGAAGCCCCAATAGCCACAGGATAGGAATGACACATTTATGTTATACAATTAGCGTGCAATATCCTCTCTGCTTAAAATATAAAAGTGTGATTGAAGCCCAAATAGTCCCCAGTGAGGTATGATGCAAATATTCATTATCCTTATACTGAAAAGCTTGCCTAGTGCCTCACACTTATAGGTCATTGAATAAATAAACAGAATTCATTTGGAGAAAGGCACAGGCATTGAGATTTCTATCATGAAGAGTTATAAAAGGGATACAAGTATGAATCCCAAGATTTAGGACAAATTATTTGTGCCATCTCATGGCAACTCTCAGCAGTCATACATAAGGTCTCTATATATGACAGAACATTCACTGTCATCCTTGGTGCAAATAAGGTAGCCTCTGACCTCTGTGGTACAGATGAAGCAGTGGGGTCATATTCAGACTATAGCTATTCCCTGCCAGTGCTGTACAGTATGTACTAGGGTTAGACATACATTTTAAAGTGAAAAATCTGAGTCTCAGTGTCATTCTGTTCCAGTGGAATTGCCCTACTTAATAAACCATACTCTCCTCTCAGTTCAAGCTGAGGTTTCTATTCTGTTCTATTCTATTCTGTCCTGTTCTATTTTATTGTACTCTATTCAGTTCAGTCCATTTCAAGATGAGATGTCTTTACTGTGGTGATGGGAGATTCAGTAAAGCCTGTGTCCTGTGGGAATTGTTTGCCATATGATAGGAGGTGAGTTCTCAATATCTAAAGAAAAGGCCTAGATATCAAGGGCATTGAACAATTAACCTAACACACTCTCGAACAATGTACCACACACACGCACGCGCACACGCACACACACACACACACACACACACACACACACACACACACACACACACACACACACACACACACACACACACACACACACACACACACGAGTGAACAGGAACTACAAAAAGCCAGTATCTGTCCATCCCATGAAGTTGAGAGAGAGGGAGCATAGACACATCTCCTGGGACTGAGAATCCAACTGGCAGACTTTTCAGATCCCTGGTCTTTCCAAGAACAAGCACTCTGCGCGTCCAAGAACACGCATCTGTTGTCATATCATCCCACTTTCAATGTGTGTTGGTGGGCATGGATCATCAGCTCACAGCCCTCTGAGAGGATTCCACCATCCAACACATCCACATAGGCCTACAGTCCTATGCATAGCTCACTGCTCCACTCCTGTCTCTCACAAGCTTCCCATGTGAGTTATGGCATCAGGGTTAGGCTACTCTGCTCATGAGAAGAATCCAGCACATACCATTTGTTGATTGCGGCGATACAGGCTTTGAGGTATAGGCCTATTGCTAATACATCTCCTGTATGGTTTGTTGTCTCTCCCTATCGCGTGTAATTCAAAATGGCCTATTTACTCATGTTCAGATAAGAGATCGCATTTGTATATGTTACCAATAGTATTTATTTACATTCATGCTTAGATAAAGTCATTGTTGTTTATTTTGTCTGAAATACACTGTTTAGTTTGTAACATTATGACTGCAACTTTGACTGTACAAAAAAACCTACTGTAACGTTCAATTACAGGGAAACGATGCTGCTCAGAATGACCAGTTGAAGAAAGGGGAGGGGTTGGGTAGTGGAATGCTCCGCTGCCCTTTAAATACGTCATTCACTGCTTCAAGCTACACCCCTCCACACCCATCAAACGGAGCAAACGTTCCTCAAAGTCTGTTGAAGAATGTTGAAGAATGTTTTGGGAATAGTGTCGTTCAGTAGAAACCATCACGCAAAGTAGCAAACGTTTAATCGAATTGAACGCACCCCAGCTTGACTCTCATGATGGGTGTTCTAGAGTGCACTCGCACGTCTCATGTGTAGCCTAGTGGTGTGCAATGTTTGAGATAATCTATTTTGAAACGTCAGTGGTATAATATAACATTTTGTGCTATTTAAAATGAATTATACTACTTCTAGTTAACATTATATTTGTTGTAAAATACATGTTTGCTGTATCTCCTTTGAGCTGTATTATGTTTCATGTATGGATCATCCACCTGTCCTTAGTAGGCCTATGTCCTAACGGACCATTACCTTAAGCCATTGGTCTTGTGAGCAGAGAGGCCTGATCATGTATAAACAACGGGCACTTGCTTTAGCATGTGTGAGATTATACATGTGTACATACTGTATCTTCACCATCACTGTTGCACAGTGGGCCAACAACACTTAATAAAACCACTCCGTCTGCTGGCCCACTGTGTGCTCCAAAACACAACTAACTAGGCTGCCAGGTCCGTTATTCATAACATTTATTATGTGAGTTCCATTGTATCACTATTATGCCTTAGTAAGTACAGTATAGCATTAATGGGATACAGACTTCACACCACAGAGATCCTATTAAATTAGTATTCTAATTCCGTATTCTATGCTTCGCACTAACAACAGATAACTAGGTTCCATATTTATACCAACAGACTGATGTGTGCATAACTTGGTCTAACCTGACCTTGTAGCTTAATGACCCAGAGTTTGTCCTGGTCAGGTCACATGATCATAAAGCATCTCAGAGGGGGAGTGCTGAACAAAACTATTCTGAAAATCTTCCTGCAATAGAGTATGATGGGAAATATTATACACACTGAGTGTACAAAACATTAAGGACACCTGCTACGTGCTCTTTCCATGACATGATCCCTTATTGATGTCACTTGGTAAACTACTTCAATCAGTGTAGATGAAGGGAAGGAGAGGAGACAGGTTAAAGAAGGATTTTTAAGCACTAAAACAATTGAGACATGAGACATATGTGTGCCGTCTAGAGGGTGAATGGACAAGACAAAATATGTAAGTGCCTCTGAACAGGGTATGGTAGAAGGTGGGTTTTTCACGCTCAACCGCTTCCTCTGTGTATCAAGAATGGACCACCACCCAAAGGACATCCAGCCAACTTGACACAGCTGTGTGAAAATGGGCCAGCATCCCTGTGGAACGCTTTAGACACCTTGTAGAGTCCATGCAACTCAATATTAGGAAGGTGTCCTTAATGTTTTGTACACTCAGAGTGTGGTTCTAAGTAGAACCCTTCTTGCCTCCCAAAGAATCATCAAAGAACCCTTTCTTCAAAAAACAGTTCTTAGGATGTTGAAGGTTCCAGGTAGAAACCTTTGCCTTACAAATAACCCTTGTCTTCTAAAACCGGTTCTTCTGATCAAAATGGTTCTTGGTAGAACCCTATCTCTCTGCAAAAAAAACTTTTTTTTTCTAAGAGTGTAGGATCAGTTTGGCTTTTTATATTATACTGAATAAGATTACATGGACAGGGAGGACCTGAACCTAGGTCCGCACTCCTACTCTGAGGTGCTGTAAGAATACCATCCCTGGCCTTATGAATCACTCCTGGCCTTATGAATCACTCCTGGCCTTATGAATCACTCCTGGCCTTATGAATCACTCCTGGCCTTATGAATCACTCCTGGCCTTATGAATCACTCCTGGCCTTATGAATCACTCCTGGCCTTATGAATCACTCCTGGCCTTTTGAATCACTCCTGGCCTTATGAATCACTCCTGGCCTTATGAATCACTCCTGGCCTTTTGAATCACTCCTGGCCTTTTGAATCACTCCTGGCCTTTTGAATCACTCCTGGCCTTATGAATCACTCCTGGCCTTTTGAATCACTCCTGGCCTTTTGAATCACTCCTGGTCTTTTGAATCACTGTCCTATAGAGTGAATCTAAACAGTAAACCTCTCCCCTCTCCCTTTCATTTCAATAGTGGTAAATTGGTGATAAATCAGTGGACTCTCCAGCGCTTGGCCCATCGTGTGGCAGTGCAGCCTGGTGGTGTACTACTACCTGCGGTGTGGACTGACAGTTAATTAAGCCTTCAGACCTGCTCCCTGGAGCATCGCTACTCTGTATCGTGACCCTGGGCTGTGACAGAGCTAGCATGAGAAGGGCACAGGGACGCCAGCGGCGCCGAGGCCAGGCACCGTGACCTCAGGAGGTGAGAGGGGGGAGCAGCACCAGCTCTCTTTTCATTACAATGTACCTGTACACTCTCTCTCCCTCCATTCCCCTCATTATCTCTCCCCCTACTGAACTTGTACACTCGCTCTCCCTCCATTCCCCTCATTCTCTCTCTCCCTCCATTCCCCTCATTATCTCTCCCCCTACTGAACTTGTACACTCGCTCTCCCTCCATTCCCCTCATTCTCTCTCTCCCTCCATTCCCCTCATTATCTCTCCCCCTACTGAACTTGTACACTCGCTCTCCCTCCATTCCCATCATTCTCTCTCTCCCTCTATTCCCCTCATTCTCTCTCCCTCCATTACCCTCATTCTCTCTCTCCCTACTGAACCTGTACACTCTCTCTCCCTCCATTCCCCTCATTCTCTCTCTCCCTCCATTACCCTCATTCTCTCTCTCCCTACTGAACCTGTACACTCTCTCTCCCTCCATTCCCCTCATTCTCTCTCTCCCTCCATTCCCCTCATTCTCTCTCCCTCCATTCCCCTCATTCTCTCTCCCCCCATTACCCTCATTCTCTCTCTCCCTACTGAACCTGTACACTCTCTCTCTCCCTCCATTCCCCTCATTCTCTCTCTCCCTCCATTCCCCTCATTCTCTCTCTCCCTCCATTCCCCTCATTCTCTCTCCCTCCATTCCCCTCATTCTCTCTCCCTCCATTCCCCTCATTCTCTCTCTCCCTCCATTCCCCTCATTCTCTCTCCCTCCATTCCCCTCATTCTCTCTCCCTCTATTCCCCTCATTCTCTCTCTCCCTCCATTGCCCTCATGCTCTCTCCCTCCATTCCCCTCATTCTCTCTCCCTCCATTCCCCTCATTCTCTCTCCCTCCATTCCCCTCATTCTCTCTCCCTCCATTCCCCTCATTCTCTCTCCCTCCATTCCCTTCATTCTCTCTCCCGCACTATTTCCTTCCTCTTCTGTCATTCCTTCACCTCTCCCTCATTCATTCTCTCCCCTAGCCTTTACATCCTAATCTCTCCACCTTGCCTGCTACCTCTGTTATTTTCTCCTTTTGTACTCTTAATCTCGCTCTCTACCTACCCTTTATCTCTTCCATCTTTCCCTCCCTCTCTAGCCTTTACCTTCAGCGTTGCTCTGTCTACACACAGTTACCTGGCTTGGTGTATCAAGTGTCCTGAGAGGAGCACTACACTGGCAGAGACTATGGTAACATGGTGTGGACTTTTGGGCCCGTGTGCAGTAGTAGTGTCCCTGTCTGACTCTATAGAGACCACGGGAGGTTGGTGGCACCTTAATTCGGGAGGACGGGTTCATGGTAACAGCTGGGGCGGAATGAGTGAAACGGTATCAAATACATCAAACACATGATTAACATGTGTTTGATGCCATTCCATTCACTCCGTTCCAGCCATTATTATGAGCCGTCCGCAGCAACCGCCACTGGTAGAGTGGAGGCTGAAGAAATTCGGCTTGTCACCATAAGCACTCACAAACCTTTACAGACGCACAATCGAGAGCATCCTGTCGGGCTGTATCACCGCCTGGTACGGCAATTGCTCCGCCCACAACCGCAAGGCTCTCCAGAGGGTAGTGAGGTCTGCACAACGCATCACCGGGGGCAAACTACTTGCCCTCCAGGACACCTACACCACCCGATGTCACAGGAAGGCCATAAAGATCATCAAGGACAATAACCACCCGAGCCACTGCCTGTTCACCCCGCTATCATCCAGAAGGTGAGGTCAGTACAGGTGCATCAAAGCAGGGACCGAGAGACTGAAAAACAGCTTCTATCTCAAGGCCATCAGACTGTTAAACAGCCACCACTAACATTGAGTGGCTGCTGCCAACATACTGACTCAACTCCAGCCACTTTAATAATGGACAAATGTATGTAAAAACATTTGTGGCCTGCTGGAGGTCATTTTGCAGGGCTTGGCAGTGCACCTCCTTGCACAAAGGCGGAGGTAGCTGTCCTGCTGCTGGGTTGTTGCCCTCCTACGGCCTCCTCCACGTCTCCTGATGTACTGGCCTGTCCCCTGGTAGCGCCTCCATGCTCTGGACACTACGCTGACAGACACAGCAAACCTTTTTGCCACAGCTCGCATTGATGTGCCACCCTGGATGAGCTGCACTACCTGAGCCACTTGTGTGGGTTGTAGACTCCGTCTCATGCTACCACTAGAGTGAGAGCACCGCCAGCATTCAAAAGTGACCAAAACATCAGCCAGGAAGCATAGGAACTGAGAAGTGGTCTGTGGTCACCACCTGCAGAATCCCTCCTTTTTTGGGGGTGTCTTGCTAATTGCCTATAATTTCCACCTTTTGTCTATTCCATTTGCACAATAGCATGTGAAATTTATTGTCAATCAGTGTTGCTTCCTAAGTGGACAGTTTGATTTCATAGAAGTGTGATTGACTTGGAGTTACATTGTGTTGTTTAAGTGTTCCCTTTATTTTTTTGAGCAGTGTATATATATATATATATATTTTTTCAGCCTGTCTTATTTTTGTCTCTTAGGCCAGGCTTATTAAACTTTGAGCTTAAGCCCCAAAAGAGAAGTGTTGTCATCCCATGACCCAACTTATGAATGGTGTAGATGTATTGTAGTGACTGACCTTTGACATGCCCAGGGCCCCCCCTTTGGTCCTGAACCATAGCCCAGGGCCCCCCCTTTGGTCCTGAACCATAGCCCAGGGCCCCCCCTTTGGTCCTGAACCATAGCCCAGGGCCCCCCCTTTGGTCCTGAACCATAGCCCAGGGCCCCCCCTTTGGTCCTGAACCATAGCCCAGGGCCCCCCCTTTGGTACTGAACCATAGCCCAGGGCCCCCCCTTTGGTCCTGAACCATAGCCCAGGGCCCCCCCTTTGGTCCTGAACCATAGCCCATGGCCCCCCCTTTGGTCCTGAACCATAGCCCAGGGCAGGGTTTCTTAAACTATTACCTTTATGGAGTTTAAACTGCTATTATAGAGTTCTGTCTCTCCTTTAGAGCCCTAAACACAAGTAGATTAAACCCTGCTGTTCAAATGTAAAGAATTTAGCAGTACACAACCGTTGCTTTATATAATAACAAGATAATGTGCCCCACTACATGGCTTAAACTTCACTAAATACAACTATACGCTGTCACACTTGACACTACGCAATGACCGTAACCAAGCCGCCACTTCTCCAGGTGCAAAATATTTTCACTGGGACTTTTAGAAAAGTAAACTAGGTGCATATTCTATATGCATGGCTGTGAAATGTCATACATGGTAGTAGCCAATTTGAATCTGCTCCAATTAAGAGTGAATGTCCATTCTGAGCACAACGCGTGAAGGCAGGTGCCCACTCATTGTCATAAGCTACTGTGAAAGTGATGTCAATATTATCGCACAGACTAATGTAGTTTACTTACTACTTTCAGTAGGCTACACTATTGGTTATACTACTGCGACTTAAACAATCAAGGCCTATCTGAAATACAGCCATATACGAAACTGTCATTTTGCAAACCATGTTGAAGAGGAGCCTCAAGAAGACTGGTAGCCCAAGATGCGCTCATTAAAAAGGCACTCCTTAACATTTCAGGACCATGGACAGAAGGCTATCGCCTGTCAGCTCTATGAAAGCGTAACATTAGCTACACTGCCAATTTTGGCACAAACTAGGTGTTCACCTCGCCGCACAACCAGTAGCCTATATTGGTCATTGTCCCTATACCATCAAATGACGCAAAGCTGTAGATCTCGCAATCAGTCCCATGTGCAACAGCTTTGCTTCCGTCCCTCTCCTCGCTCGAGCTAGTGACCTTCTGTACACCAAGTCACCCTCGAAGCACTGTTACCCATCACTCCACAAAAGCCGCGACCCTTGCAGAGCAAGGGAAACGACTACTTCAAGGTCTCAGCAAGTGAAATCCCCGATTTGAAACGCTATTAGCGCGCACCCCACTAACTAGCTAGCCATTTAACACTGGTTACACATGCAAGCAATGACAATCACGTATCTAAAATATGCATTGCAGTAAAAAGCAAAGGCCTAAACTAGTTTGCATAAAATCTGCCGAACAACCAGTAGGTTTACATTAGGGAATTGTATTAACTGGCGCGGCAGCCAGGGCCATAAAGGTTGTAGCTGACCATTTTAGAGTTGCTGTGTTGAACTTCAGACTTTTCTGATCCATTCTCCTTCCTGGTGAAATGTACTTGGCAGTTCCCGCTCAAATGCCAGCTGGGCTTTTCGTTGATCTCACATGCTGCATCTCTTCACTGAATAGGTTCTTCAGGGTGGAGAGTGTTTGCACATTGCTGTGATGTCCCTATGTTTCAGTGCCAACTGCAGTCGGCATTGCTGACAAAGGCCCGCCATGTCTTTTGAAGTGGGGTTCTCTGGTAGCGGTTGCGATTTTACTTTGCGTCACTCTTGATGGGACAATATTCAATTTCCTGCTAGGCTCTCAACCTCGGCGGTTGGGCCAGCAGGCTGCTCGACATCGCTCTCTGTGAAAGTCCATTGGATCCCACCCAGGGCAGGGTCAAATTAGCTTCCTAAATAAGGTAGTCAAGGCAGTACCTTAATTACATTGCATAGCTAGGTTCCCAATCAGAATGCATTTTTGGATTTTAACTACTAAATATTACACCCCCCTCCCCCTCAGATCATGAGCGCACCCAGCATATATCATCTGTCCCGTCTGCACTACTGGCAGGCCTTGCGGCACTACATTGGTGAAACCGGGCCATTGCAATTCATAACACTATATGGGGCAACTGAGGGAGGGCACATTATTTCTGGGGGTCCATGCCCAGCTTATCCACCCCATAGAACCGGCCCTGTCAAGGTAGTGAAGTCTCATTTATCTATCTAAACTGGAACCACCATCTCCATAGCTAATGCATGAAGTCCAACTCCTAAGATTTGGGTTTGCCTAGAAAAATGTGCTTTCCTTGTAGTAGAAAAGTAGTCAATGTGCATGCAGAAACATGTTTATTAAAATAAACTGAGTTTTAACTTCTTGACGCACGGATCCCTTTAGCGGGATCATTTTCGTAAACAACCTCTGAATTGCAGAGTGACAAATAAATAAAAAAAATACAACAAATATTTATAATCATGAAATCACAAGTGAAATATACCAGAACACAGCTTAGATTGTTGTTAATCCACCTATCATGTCAGATTTTGAAAATATGCTTTACAGCGAAAGCAATCCAAGCGTTTGTGAGTTTATCAATCACTAGACAAAACAGTAAGAACAGCTAGCCGCAAATTAGCTTGGTCAGGAAAGTCAGAAAAGCAATAAAATAAATCGCTTACCTTTGATCTTCGGATGTTTGCACTCACGAGACTCCCAGTTACACAATAAATGTTATTTTTGTTCGATAAAGATTATTTTTATAACCAAAAACGCGCAAACCAAATGGCGGATATGTTCAGAAAACCACATGCTCGTTCGGGTCCCGAAGGGCAGACGATAATTCCAAAAAGTATCCGTAATGTTCGTAGAAACGTGTCAAATGTTTTTTTATAATCAATCCTCAGGTTGTTTTTAACATACATAATCGATAATATTTCAACCCGACGGTAAACTATTCAATACTACAGAGAAAGAAAATATCGAGCTACAACTCTCGGGCGCATGAACTAATCAAACCTGACGCGTTTTGATAAATCTCGCTCATTTTTCAAAATAAAAGCTTGAAACTATGTCTAAAGCCTGGTCACAGCCTGAGGAAGCCATTGTGAAATGAATCTGGTTGATACCCCTTTAAATGGAGGATGGGCAAGCAATTTAACAGGGATTTTTCCAAATAAAAGGCACTTCCGGGTTGGATTTCCTTAGGTTTTCGCTGCAAAATCAGTTCTGTTATACTCGCAGACAATATTTTGACAGTTTTGGAAACTTCAGAGTTTTCTATCCTAATCTGTCAATTATATGCATATTCTAGCATCTGGGCTTGAGAAATAGTCTGTTTACCTTGGCAACGTTATCTTTCCAAACATAAAAATAGTGCCCCCTAGCTGAAAGAGGTTAAACTGCAATTTTGATTCAGTTTCATGTGTTATCAATTTATAAATTAAATTGAACACATTCAAATATTGAATTTCAAGTTCGGAATACAAAATCAATGAAGTTACTTCAGTGCCACCAGAAATGTTCATCTGCTACGCTTTCTGTCATTTTTGGCTATTGCCAACACTGTCACTTAAATAGTATTTTGTATTGAATGGTGATATTGAGATGTTATGACAGTATAAATCTAAATGTTTATCAGCTCATGTAATGTTAAATGATCACGTTATTATATTCAACATAACTTAATGAGCTAGCTGAATGTCTAAACTTTCTATCCAGCCCTGACCCTGTGGGCCGGCTAGAGCCAATACCCCCAATATTCCTGGAGCCTGTGTAACAAGGAGGGCCTGTACACCCCACAGCAGTGCAACGGCTCTACAGGATACTGCTGGTGTGTTACTGCCGAGGGACAGTGGTTGTTTCTCCACTCCTCCAGGCATTCATGTGTAGTGAGACTGGTAGGAGCCAAGCATGTGTACTGTGTCATATCACAATTTGAATATATTATAATCAGATTGATATACTATTACATTACCAGTTGGCATAATATACCAATTAATAACAATACCAATTAATAACAATTAATGGCATGTTGTAATTACTGTCCTTCAGTCCCTGAGCAGCCAGAACAAGTCCCAAGCAGCCAGAAGCTCCCAGAGAAGACTTCAAGACCCAGTGTTCCTGAGGTAGCAGGACCTGTTAACCAATACCCCTGTGGGTTGCCCTTATGGGTTCCAAAGGCCTCTCAGAATGTTGGACCTCCTATGGGTGGCAGCCCAGACACATCCACCCATCTCCAGAATCCCCTTGTGGCCAGCAAGGTAAAGGAAACGCATCTCCCTCTGCTGCTGAGCAGCAAGAACCGACCCCATGGATAAAGCAGTGTTGGGGGCCCCCCCAGCTTACATGATCATGTTCTACCTCCATCCAGCATTATTTTTCAAAACCATAATGACTATGAACGAGGCAGTGGTTTTCTCCAACACCCTCTACTCCCTAGGAGACACAGCCCAGCCCTCTGTTAGTGTTGTATCCCATGATTTCAGTAAACCTGTGCCTAACCAGCCTCTCCTTAGACCAAGTGCTGGATCCAAAGGACTGCAGTATCCTATCCTCAGGTAATGTACTGTTACAACTACATGTGTACAGTAGTCTAATGTGGATGACTGACAAATGTTTATCCCCACAGACATTGGCAATTGATGCATGAATGATGGGCTTTAAGATAAGTGTCAACTTGTATGGCCTTACAAATGTGATTTGCTTTGACTTGGTACTGTTTTTCTACATCCCATAGGTTCTACATGACGTTCATTTCCCTTGGTGATGCGCGAATGTCCGATAACCTTTTGGCATGGAATTATATTTTGTTGTTCTGAATTCATCAATGGTTATTTTGGGAATATAGATGTGCTATTGCTTACAATCTAACATAGTCGGTTTTCCTTTACCCTTCTACATAGTTACAATCTGACTCAGAGATTCAAACACACAATTACATTTCACATACTGTGAACTTGGGTACTTCTGTAAATCCTTCACTAACTTTTCCAACCAGCCAAGAAATGACTAATCAAAGGCCTCCAGCTGTGAATAGAGAACTGATACTATTGGTATTTAGTCATATTAAGTGGCTCTGTATGCGCATTAATTCATCAAACAGAATGTGAAAGTTCACCGAAGGAGGCAGTGTATTGTAGTTTTACTTTTCTGTGGAAGACTGTTAGCGTATACCATATTTGGGAGAAGCCTGAAAAGTGGTCATGCTGCACTTTTGGAGTAGATTTGAGAATGCTAGCCCCATCCAAGTTCTTGGCAGATATTGAGTTACTGAGGAAGGGGAAGAGTGAACAATGACCTGATTATCAACACGCTATAAGAAAGACGCAGCATCTTGTCTGAACAATAATGAGAATAGAATTATGATAGGATGGGTTTACACTTCAGGAGAATAGACTGCATAAAGTATACATGTAAGAGCAGTGAAATCTCCAGCCAGCGACTATAGCCAGTCATCACCTCACTGTCTGGACGGAACAGTTTAACGCACCCAATGAGCCCTACTAGACTACACTACATAAACTGTGTCTAAACAGTTGTCTATGGGGAAGTACTTTGGTGCTGGTGGATTCAGAAGCCTTCACTGACTGTATCCTTGCTCTTGAAAGAATAGCAGACATTGTTGCACTCTGAGCAGGGCTTTGAGATGTACAGTAACTGCACAAAGGAACAAGCAGCTGGCCTCTTCACTTGTAGATTGCTAATGGATTTGACATCGTCCAAACTGGCTTGTGGAAGGTTCAACATCCCCTTGTACAGTGGTATGAATATTAGTGATAAACTGATACTAGAACAATAGGAAGTGCATCATACAGTATGTGGCAATTGGATACCCTAATGCTAAGCTACCATGAGTGTACACATGCAAATATGAGTGTAAACATGTACACACAGGCAGAACACTGGGTTACCTTGGCACTGGAATCCTTGTTTCCCAAATCCCCTGTGAAAAGCAGTGAGAAGGAGCAGTGAGTGACAGCAGGACAGATGCTGGTCTTACCTGTACTTCTGATGCTCCAAGTCATACAGTAGGGTCCCACTGGGCAAAAACTGGTTGAATCAACATTGTTTTCATGTCATTTCAACACATCAGTGTGACAACATTGAATCAATTTGGATTTGCAAAAAGTCACCTAAAGGGCATTTAGTTCATTTTTTATTTTTAAACCTAAATCCAATGATGTGAAATGTTTTGAATTCACGTTAGTTGACATCTCAACTAAATGTAAACTAATTAGTTTAACTGACATCTGTGCCCAGTGGGGTAGCTCTGGTCCAGGGGGCATTAGTGTGCTTTCCTCAACTAGTAAAGGAAAGCACACCAAGGCCCTGGACCAGAGCTAGCAGTAGGGTTACTGCTATATCATTTGATGGTACTCATTTACAGTAGATGGCGAGTTTAGACGTTTCCAGGCTATAAGACATGAGCATGGCAAGATCTGTGGCACAGGTACAAAGGATTGAGAGTTTCAGACTTCTCCAGGCTATAAGACATGAGCATGGCAAGATGTGTGGAGGAGGGAAATTAGACTTCAAAAGACGTGAAATATCAATTTAATAGCCTACTGAATGTGAACGTTTTAGAGTGCAAAATAAACAAAAAAGATCTGATACATTATGCCTCTGATTAAGGGGGTGTATCTTTCTTGGCAAGATGAGTAATTATGGGGCGAGTTAAGTATGGCCTGGTTGGAAAATAATTTGCACATTGACATCAGTTAGCCTAGTGGTTAGAGCTTTGGGCCAGTAACAGTTGCTAGATCGAAACCCCAAGCTGACAAGGTAAAAATCTGTCGTTCTGCCCCTGAACAAAGCAGTTAACCTACTATTCCTAGGCCGTAATTGTAAATAAAATGTGTTCTTAAAACTGACTTGCCTAGTTAAATAAAGAAAAACATTTAAAAATCCATACCCAATTCGGGAGCACAGAGTTCTATTGCTGAGTTCTAGTTGCCAATCAGCACGCAGAAGGGTGTTTTGAGATGAAGGGCGAGCTTCATATGATTTAATAGCGCATGTGAAATTAACTGTTCGCATCATTGAATTTATTGAACATTTATAACTATTACATCCAATTAAGTTATCATTTGAATTAACAAATTATACATTTTGATGAGGATAAGCGCCTAATAGGCTAATTATGAGTCTAATAGCAGTGCCTCTCTCAAAACCATTGAACACTTTACATAAGGCACAACTATTTTGCATAATACTAAACAACAATTAGGGTAAACAAGGAAATACACTAACACGACAGGAATGACGAGAGCGCACCAACTTTTCCTCTCTCCTTTCACACAATGACGGGTGCGCAAGAGCATTGATGCTTACCATATGAAGTCTGTGCAATGACTGCAGAATGTCGGTTGCTTGAAAAACCTGGCAGTAAATTTGTGATTTTTGACTTCATGTACGTTTTTCTGCCGCAGAGCACCTTTGCGGGCGAAACGGTTCCCAACCGCAGCTGAGTCGCTATAATGTAAAAGATGATGATCAGCCATTGCAGAAAAAAAGTAGGCTACACGGTCGTACGGTTCAGTTTTACTCCAAGGTATCTTCACTTGTATTTCTACACGCTCACTAAAATACTATAGGCTACCGCAACTGCGAAATAGCCACTGGACAGCGGGTTTCCCTTTTGCTAGAGCCACCGCTGAGCGCTTCTTTTTCATTCTAAGTGACGTCAATAATATGATATCCAGTGTTGAAATGCAGCTGTTGGAAATTGCAAGTCAGCATTGCCATCATGTGGATGAAGTGTATTATTACAGCGATAGGCTATTCTCAGAAAATAGTCTGTATTTAGGCTACTCATTCCATGCTCATCTAGCTCATAAAGGGTAGACCTATATAATTTCTGGTAACAAATATGTTTGTACCTGGGACAATCCCAGTTCAACCTTATTTGTTTCCATAATCTACCTCTGTTGCACAGACCGCTTTCTTTATTTTCATCGTGAACAGGCTGCGTGATTTGCCTCACCACATCGATTTCTGGGTCGTTCCACCAAATCGGTGCCTTTTTAAGATGTGCAACTTGGTGAGAAAATCTTTGGATTTCACCTCATTGTAACATTCTGTCATGAAGAGGACATGTTCAATCGTTTAAAAAAAACTTTTCCCATCTCAAGAGGTAAAAAAAGAGACTAAAGTAAGTACATATTAAGTGCCAAATAAAGTAACAGGTTTGACCATAACAGGATGATGATCTCATTTTAAATCAGCCATGAATCCAATTGTGACGGGAATGGAAGCTTGTTGTGTGCAAGAGGGAGGTGCAATTGAATGCAAGCTTCACACAAGAAAATGAAATTGTTAAAACGTTTCTAGCCTGTCTATCTATGGGTAACATAGTTGACATGTTCTCAACTCAACCAGTTTTCCACCACAAAACACCAGAAAATTTCCAAAAAGAGTAGAACCATCCCACCTGCTTTTACATTATGATTTGACTATCAGATGTTACATGTTTATTTCGAAGAAAAAAAAAGATTTAAAAGGGAATAGTTTTACTATATTAAAACGAGAGTTCAGGTTACATAACAGAGTTGACATTAAAATGAGGGACTTATGTTTTTAACCTTAAAATGAATCATTAATCACGTGAAATAAATACTCCTCAGGAATTACTTTATCAAAGCAACAAAATAACTAGGGCTTTACAATGATGGTGAAAACTTGGAGAAACGTTTGGGTTAAGAACCTTCCTGGAAGTCAGAGGGATGACATAATGCTGAAATTTTAGCAAGTCTTTATTCATATAAAACATTTGATTGAATTCTCCATGTGGTCTATATTCATTATTGCTGCCCAATTTCTACTTACAATATCAAAGGCATACAAAATAAACTCCTTTAGTTGAACGACCCTAATGAATAAAGAATGGCATTGCTTGCTGAAAAACATGTTCCATCACTTTCGCAAACCAATAATCCAGCTAGCCCTATAAATAGTACGTCAAATTCATGATATTGATAATAGGCCTAAACATTTCCATTACAAAAATAAAAAAGACAATATCCAAATGTAAATGTTTGCTATTAATATCATGATTTTGGCTTACTATGTAAACTCAGCAAAAGAAGAAACATTACTTTTTCAGGACCATGTCTTTCAAAGATAATTTGTAAAAATCCAAATAACTTCACAAATGTTCATTGTAAAGGGTTTAAACACTGTTTCCCATGCTTGTTCAATAAACAATTAATGAACATGCACCTGTGGAACGGTCGTTAAGACACTAACAGCTTACAGATGGTAGGCAATTAATGTCAGTTATGAAAACTTAGGACACCAAAGAGGCCTTTCTACTGACTCTTAAAAACACCAAAAGAAAGATGCCCAGGTCCCTACTCATCTGCGTGAACGTGCCTTAGGCATGCTGCAAGGAGGCATGAGGACTGCAGATGTGGCCAGGGCAATAAATTGCAATGTCTGTACTGTGAGACATCTAAGCCAGCGCTACAGGGGGACAGCTGATCGTCCTCGCAATGGCAGACCACGTGTAACAACACTTGCACAGGATCGGTACATCCGAACATCACACCTGCGGGACAGGTACAGGATGGCAACAACAACTGCCCGAGTTACACCAGGAACACACAATCTCTCCATCAGTGCTCAGACTGTCCACAATAGACTGAGAGAGGCTGGACTGAGGGCTTGTAGGCCTGTTGTAAGGCAGGTTCTCACCAGACATCACAGGGAACAACGTTGCCTATGGGCACAAACCCACCGTCGCTGGATCAGACAGGACTGGCAAAAAGTGCTCTTCACTGACGAGTCGCGGTTTTGTCTCACCAGGGGTGATGGTCGGATTCGCGTTGATCGTCGACGGAATGAGCGTTACACCGAGGCCTGTACTCTGGAGCGGGATCGATTTGGAGGTGGAGGGTCCTTCATGGTCTGGGGAGGTGTGTCACAGCATCATCGGACTGAGCTTGTTGTCATTGCAGGCAATCTCAACGCTGTGCGTTACAGGAAAGTCATCCTCCTCCCTCGTGGTACCCTTCCTGCAGGTTCATCCTGACATGACCCTCAAACATGACAATGCCACCAGCCATACTGCTCGTTCTGTGCGTGATTTCCTGCAAGACAGGAATGTCAGTGTTCTGCCATGGCCAGCCAAGAGCCCGGATCTCAATCCCATTGAGCACGTCTGGGACCTGTTGGATCGGAGGGTGAGGGCTAGGGCCATTCCCCCCAGAAATGTCTGGGAACTTGCAGGTGCCTTGGTGGAAGAGTGGGGTAACATCTCAAAGCAAGAACTGGCAAATCTGGTGCAGTCCATGAGGAGGAGATGCACTGCAGTACTTAATGCAGCTGGTGGCCACACCAGATACTGACTGTTACTTTTGATTTTGACCCCCCCTTTGTTCAGGGACACATTATTCCATGTCTGTTAGTCACATGTCTGTGGAACTTGTTCAGTTCATGTCTGTCGTTGAATATTGTTATGTTCATACAAATATTTACACATGTTAAGTTTGCTGAAAATAAACGCAGTTGACAGTGAGAGGACTTTTATTTTTTTGCTGAGTTAATGTATAGCGTGGAATGTTATATAGAATTTTCGAAAATGCTAAAATGTACTCTGGGGGGTGGAGTGTACATGTTTGCATGTAAACATACAATAACCAGTCGAAGTAACATCACAGCAGACCTGGGTTCCAATAGGCCTACATTTTTGCATATTTAAATATTTGTATTTTAAATACTTATTTTATTTGTCATGCAGTATTTTAAAACAATGTGGCCGAATCCAACAACTTATTAGTATTTGAAAGCATTTAAAATATATACAAATCCTGTAAATAGTCTAGGCTAGGCCTAGGCTACTTGTTACCCATTATTTGATTTTTTTTAACCTAGAACCAAATAGAACTGTGCATAGTAAACGCAGGTCTGCATCACATAATTATGTACAACTATTTAACTCTATACTCAATGCAACATCTTGCAAATGCACAGAAAGTGTACAATTTTGGAAATGACAGCATGAGCACTTGTTTCATCAGCTTGACAGTTTCTATGACAACAAGGGCGCTCCCGTTTTCTGTTTATGGAAAAAGGATGTGACGTTGGACGCAGTCTGTGTAGCAGAAGTTTGAACCGTTTAGATCTGCAGAAGCTGGTAATAACAAGCCAATAACTCTACCTTTTCCAGTATTATCGCACAATGTTAGCTTGAAGTGGAATATATTGTAATTATCTAACTAACTAGTAAAATTTATACAAATTAGCAGTGAATACTAAGCGCGCGGCAACTTTGTTTTGTCGTTTTGATGTGCTGCTTGAACTACTGTTAGCAGCAGAACTGATGCTAGCCAGATTGCTACTGTAGCTAACAAACCTAACTTAGCTAGCTGCACCATTATTGGCAAACTAGCAATATGTCAGATTCAGTTGTGAGAGATAACTAGTAGGATAGACATGCCGTCCTCACTTTCTCGATGCATAGCAACGGTTCAGTTGTTATTAGCCAGCTGAGCTTGGTGGCTCAGTCTGTGTGTAGCCAACTCGTCTAACGTTAGTTCTATGCAGGGATGCCGAATTGATGACAGTAACAGCAAGGACTTGCTACATTTGTATTGAAACCTCTAGTTCTGAAGTTGTAGTTTAGTTGCGCATGGTTTTTGTGAAGCAGTAGCTAAAATGTGTTCTGGGGGGCGGAATGGACACGTTTGCATGTGAACACAGTAACCAGTCGAAAGTAACACGTTAAATGTGTGTTATTCCCAATGTGTAGGACATTATGAACAAACAAGAGGAGACATGGGAGAAACTGGACTCAGAGTTTGACCATCACCTGGTTGACATGAAATCATATGTCCTAAAACAAAACAAGACAGGTGGGCCTACAGTAAAATTAGTTCTATTACTAAAAAGCAAGTGTTCTATAAATTGTAATTGTCATGTGTTAGTAGTTCATTGATTGTAATTTCTTGCTCCCTATTTGACCTCAGAGCGCCAGCGATGTGCCCTGTGGATCAAGAAGCTGTGTGACCCAGGTGTATCCGGCTCGGGCCTGATGGGACGCAAGAACCGCAACATGTACGCCCGCCTACTCCTGCATATGCTCAGAAGAGGGGTCCTGGAGGGCCCTTTCAGCCACAAGCCAGAGTCAGGCAGTCTCAAGACTCTGCCAACATATATGGTAAACAAACAATCCTCAGTATAGTACTAAAGTGCACTGATGATGTAAGCTATTATAAATAGTATACTTTCTGCTCTATACTGTTAGTAGGCTGCCCATGTTGTTTATGTTTGTTTATTTGTTTAATTCATGATATTCCATTTTATAGTACTTTGTAGACTGTATGTTATATGTTTTTGACTGTTTTAGATGGCTAAACTCAGCTCTGCACCTTTTCTCATTGCCAGTCCATCTACTTTGACGAGCCTCTATGTGGCCGGGGCCTGGAGCAGAGCACTGCAGGCCTGCCTGACTGGGTAACGGGAGAGCTGGGCCAGGGTGACGACTCCTGGGACAGCCTGCTCAGAGAGAGGGCCAGCTCCTCACCCATAGCCTACTCTAACACACACAGGTAGGTTATTCCCCAGCATAGACTAGAGCTTAAGCTACATACTCAACTGCTATGCCTGCCAGCTACAGTAGAAGTCAGCTGAAATGAAACACACATAAGTGTCTATCCTGGAATAGACCACCTCACCCTCTGGGCAAAAGTGTTTGAGTCAACATAGTTTCCTAGTTATTTCCACTTACTTAAAAACCTCTTAGATTTAAAGTCCCTTGTTTATGGGACCTGTGTGATTCTGCATTGACTTTTCCCACAACCTAAATGCTGGACTGCCCTTGAATTTTGAAACATTGTCTAGGCTACTCAACATGTTTTTTACAGTAGTTGCATACATACTTCAATGTAAAACATAAACTGTCTGTTCACCTGTTAAATCTGACTGTATGTTATACACCGCATTGCACTGAGTGATAGCCTTTATTCCCATGTACACAGTAGTATATTTTCTGAGCCTGTGTGACCTAGGATGGGAAATATGAAACCACTTGAAGCTGGGATGTCCCTCCTGCCATTGTTATTAGCTCTTCCGACTGTACATGAACTCCTGGCTGATCCCTACGTCACAGCCACTGACAAAGCACATGCCTGCAATCCTTACATCATAGCGCTACAGGAGAGATCAATTCGATAGTCATTATCTAAAATAATTCTAGATTTTAAACAAATACTTTGTTTGTCATAGACGGACAATATTAATATGAAATGAAAGGCGAGTTCCTAACGAGTTCAGGAAGCCAAGCTAGAGCTCCGTGAGACGTTTACAGCGAATGGGGTAGACATTTTGATCAAGAGAGACTTTTATTTAATACTAAACAAACAAATTTGTGTTTTACAGTTGTAAGGAAGGTGACATCTTATAGTTAGTGGTTTTATAAATTGATTATACTATATTTAGAAAGCATATAAGTCATTTCAAGCCTTCATACAGTTCTGTTGAATAGGAAATACATCATGTTAAATATTTCATATTTGTATCATATTTTGTGTCCTGAGAAGTGACTACACCTCAGCAATTTATAACTATATTTACCAGAAAGGGGAGATTTTAACCTTAGAGACTGCAGTATTACTTGTTATTGTTTATTGCCCTCATGTTAAATAATTACTTTTAGGAATTACGTAGATTCCATTTCCGATTCCATTTAGTTACATTTAACTCGTTTTTATTCATGTAATCACATTGCATTGACGTAGCTATTTCGTTGAATTTACACAACATAATCGACATGGTTGTGCTCTTTTTGCGCAGTCTGTATTGTTTTCGGCAGCTTAACAGAATACCTCATGACAGTGCAATCAGATATGGACAGTGGACACTTGCATTTTTGTATAGGCTACTGCATGGTCCCTAGACTTCCTGTTTCTAGGTTCTTAAGTAGGCTGAAAAAAATGGATAATTGTTGTGGACTTTCAGCAAAACATTTGAATTCAACAATTATTTGCATTGACTTTTCCTCCAACCTAAATATGCTGGACTGCCTGTGAATTCTGAAACATTGTCTGCTACTTTTAATTATTTTTACAATAGGTTAATTACAGTAGTTGCTCTCTAACACATCATTGTATGATGCAATGAACCACTTTATAAAATATAATGCATAACTTTTGTTTTATACCATAGAGCAGGTATTCCCAAACTGGGGTACATGCAATGCCATCGGGGGTATGCCAAATAAACATGTGATTCACATAAAAAAAAAATAAAAAAAATCTGCACATTTTCAAACAGTCCATTTATATTTTCCAACGGGGCTATACATTTGGGTGAGGTTTATTTTCTCGCCTGAGTAGGCACGTTTCACTGCCAAAAATAAAATTAGACCATCTAGTGTTCAGCAAAATAACAATGTCAAATACAGGTAGCCTAGTCAAATAATTAACATCCAATCACATTAACCGTTACTCTCTTGCGGGAATTCCACTAACAGTCCGTATGTAGCCAAACGTAGCTGTTGCTCATGTTGGTATCTGTACTGATGTCGCTAAAGCCATGACAAGGAGACATAGTGGAGTGGTAAGCAGTTGCTCCCGATGCCACTTGGGTACACTGCAGCATCCACCGAGAGGCTCTTGCTGCCAAGGGAATGCCTGACAGCTTGAAAGATGTTTTGGATACAACAGTGAAAATGGTTAACTTTGTTAAAGCAAGGCCCCTGAACTCTTGTGTATTTTCTGCGCTATGCAACGATATGGGCAGCGACCATGTAACGCTTTTTCAACATACAGAAGTGCGCTGGTTATCAAGGGGCAAAGTATAGACACGTTTTTTTGAATTGAGAGACAAGCTTAGTTTTCTTTACTGACCATAATTTTCACTTGTCTGACCGCTTGCATGATGACGAGTTTCTCACACGACTGGTCTATCTGGGTGATATTTTTTCTCGCCTGAATGATCTGAATCTAGGATTACAGGGACTCTCCGCAACTATATTCAATGCACATTTGGCTGTAAGCTATGGGCAAATGTTCCTAAATGCAATTGGCAGGAAAACACTGTTCTCAAAAGCACATGGATGCGCGAGTGGTTTCATGTGACAGAGATTAGGAAAGGGGAGATCTAAAGATGCATTAACTATCATGGGTTACTAAAATGACTAGAGTTATTCCTTTGGCCTATAGAACATGAGAAAAATGCTGTTTTCAATGGCGCATTATAAAGTAATTCCCTCAACATTTCTATTGTTGTATTTTGGCTAGGCTAGGCTACTTTGAACAAGGTAAGACCCACTTCATAAGATGACATAAAACATCTAGGTTTTAAACAATTTAAGTTTATGGTTAAATAGTTTCCAAATGCTACCCACCTCCGCTTAGATTAAAGATGGGGATGTGCGGTGCGCAACAGGTACTGTACTTCTTTCCCTTTCCTTCATTCTCTGTCTTGTGACCATTTGATCTGAACGAACTGTTCCTCGAGCATGTCGACAGAATCAAGCTTATAGACATTAATGTTAATTATCCTTCATTATATTTGTCTAACATGACTGGTGTTTAGCCTATATTTATATAATTAAAAGTATCATTCAAGTTTGGCTACATTTTCTGCTTCCTCCCTCATGTCAGCGTTGGTTTGGACATGAGGCTGTAGCCAATATGCATATCACCTACACTATGACATCTAGGCTTTTTTTATATATGTACATGAAAAATATATTTGAATATTATTCCAATGTTAGCCTCTGATCCAATTCTGATCAGTGTATTTGTTTGATATTGGGATTTTTGTGATACATTTTTTCGTTTCCATTCGGAAAACTTAAATCTATTGCTTATTCTTCTTGTCTTAAATATATATATATATTTTTTACTTGACCCGGACAAGAGGACAAGCATTAATGTGGAGCCCTGTACATAGCCAATCTATTTACTAGGCTGCTACCCACTGTGCAAAAACATTGTTTCCATGTAATTTAAACAAAATAAATTCAATGTGACGACGTTCAATTAATGTGGGAAAATTATTGGATTTGCAAAAAGTCATCAACGTAAGGCAATTTAGTATTTTTTTCTCCACATTTTCGTGATTACGATCTTGTCTCATCGCTGCAATTCCCCAACGTGCACGAGAGAGACGAAGGTCGAGTCATGGGTCCTCCGAAACATGACCCGCCAAGCCGCGCTTCTTAACACTCGCCCGCTTAACCCGGAAGCCAGCTGCACCAATGTGTCGGAGGAAACACCATTCAACTGACCACCGAAGTCAGCCTGCAGGCGCCTGCCCCGCCACAAGGAGTCGCAAGAGTGCGATGAGCCAAGTAAAGCCCCCAGCCTTACCCTCCCCTAACCCGGACGACGCTGGGCCAATTGTGCGCCGCCCTATGGGACTCCAGGTGATGCCCAGTTGTGACATGTAATGTCGCCTCAACTCTGCGATGCAGTGCCTTAGACCGCTGAGCCACTCTGGAGGCCTTCACCCAACTTTTAACCTAAATCCAATGATATGGGTACATTTTTGGTTGATTTCACATTAGTTGACAACTCAACCAAATGCAAATCAAAACTAGACGTTGAAAGGATGTCTGTGTCCAATGGGTAGGCCCAATTCAATGAGGGAGGGAGGGACGGAAGGACCAGTAATGCTTTGACTCTACTTTTTTTTATCTGGGCCAAGGGGACAGTGGTGAGTGGATCTTGGAAAATGTCATTAACAATGTGTTGATCGGGACGACTAGTTGCTTGCAGTGGAAAATTCAGTGGCATCTTGAGCCAAAGAACCATTCAGCTCAAATTCATGGTGGTTCTGTTTGTGGGCCTATGTGTATAGTCACTTTAAAGATACACGTACGTTTGATTGTGAAAAGTCGTTGCAATGACGTACGAGATGTCCTTGTCACAAATCCGACCAGTTACACAAGCATGTCTAACGGTAACCTCAGTTAGCCTAAGTACACTGGCTGTATTGAAGAGCTGGATTTTATTTTGTCTGACTAGTGTCTGATTGGGATAAGAGCATTTAAAGAGCGTATAGATCACAGGCTGAAAATGACTTAGTACACATGCTCTTTAATGTGTCTCTCCCATTTAGATAAAACTCTAGGGACCTAATTTGACTCCTTGTGATGTCTGATCTTTTGATCTCTGCCTCATGCCATTAATCAGGCAATGGGGTGATAGGTCAAGTAGTCATTTAACTTTGGGGTCCTTGCAGGTTAGACTGTATCAGCAACCCTGTTCTACACTGAGTATGCAAAACATTAGGAACACCTTCCTAAAATCTCGGAAGTATCCTGATGTTGGGCCTCTGTGTTTAGAAACTCTGTTTTTAACTGGCTAGGAGAGACACCATATTTGGCTGGAGTGAGTAAGTTCCAGATTTGGCCACGAGATGGCGTTACTCACCAGCAGAACCCTGATGGTTCTCTCTGTTCTCAACTGATAAAGTCTAGTTGTGTCTGTGTGAAAGGAATGGGGGTAGCAAGCTGATCCAGGTTAAGAGATCATCCTCAGAGGCCCTGGTGTGTAGCCTACGTGCCGACTCCTGGTACTCACATGTCACTTATGGATCAGGCCTTAAACATGCCATGATTGTCTTGACACGTTGTTGTCTTTGGCGTGCCTTGGAGAGCTCTGAGAGAAGGGGGAGAGAGACGAAGTGTGTGTATGTGTTGGGGGAGCCGAATCTTGACATGAATCTCATGTTGACTCGGCATGTGTAGAAGTGTTGCGTTCGTTACTATAGACGAGGGGAATTTCTGGTCTTTCTCCCCTCATAGCAAACAGGCAAAGGTGGAAGGATGAATGTGTGGTGGTGGTTAGCATCATATTTCTTAACTCCTATATGTGAATCCCTTCTGTTTCTGTCTCTTCTCTTTTGTTTTTCCTCTTTCTGTTTTACTCACTCTGACTTCTATCATCTGACCTCCACACATGAGAACCCTTAACCTCTCCCTCTCCATCCCCCTCGCCAAGTGTGACAATAACATTGTCCTTGCAGCAGCAGACATCAAAAACTTTTATAAATGCCCTGTTTAGCCGCCTAGACCTTGCCTCCAGGTGGTTGAGTTAAGGGGTCCACGTCTTGTTTGTGCCACAGGGTCTGGCTGCCTTCCTTGGGGTGCCTGAGGGTGAGACCTAGGGCCTCTGGCTCCTGCACCTGGAGGTCATGGACGAAGCATATAGATGTCAGGCTGTTTTTAATAAGACTGGCTGCAGCAGCAGACACACACAC